>NC_143488.1:23381813-23578550 GCF_027475165.1 Benincasa hispida
AACATATGAGATGTTGAAAAATCAAGGAAAATTTTCTGATCTTTCATGTTAATGTCGTTTTTACTCATTGGGAGTGATGTAAGATTTTTATCAAAAATAAAATGTTTACTACCAAACTAAATAATTCAAAATTATTAATGATTTAGAATGACCTCGAGACATATTATATGTAGAAATGAAGATTTGTAAGGACAATATTGTTGCGGTACTTTTATGTAATACAAATCTGCAAGTGTACAATGTCAGGTTTTAGTATAATGAATTGAATAAGAAGTGTCGCTGAGATGATAGGTTTTATAGTCTAATTGACTACCGATATCTAAGCACTAGTTTTATTTAGAGAACCTAAAAGTAATGATGGATTAATCTAACATAAGCCTAAATTAAGTGGTAACAAATAGCACACATGTTATTTAGATCATGCAATAATATTTAAGAAGAAAACACTTTACTTAATAACCAATTTCATACATAGCAAATCATAAATCAAGAGGAATCAAAACCATTCGTCTACTTTTCCGAGCTCAAGTAGTTCTATCGTCCCTTTAAAAACCTAATGTGTCCCTTCTAGATTTTTTAAGAACAAAACTACAAAATCTCTTTGACTCGTTTTTACCAAAGAAGAAAAAAGAAAATAAAATAAAATTTTCTCATTCACATCCATAATTTTACAAAAAGTCATGCATCTTAATACAATATTATAAATTCTTTGGAGCTGTTTGGTGTCCTGAATTGAGTCATATGTTTAGAGTTCATATGTTTGTGGAGTTCATATGTCCATTCGACTGTTTGAGGTGTCAATGGTATCCAATGATTTATATATATATATATGGTTTTGTGATGGTTATTTTTGTTTGGAAACTTTTTTTATTCAATAATTTTACATATGTTTTTTTAATAAACTAAATATTGCACTTTATTTTATTGTTTTTAAGCACAAATGTGTTGGGAAGTTTTAAGAAATGAGGTTTAGAGTTTATTTTTGGATCACACATTTCTATCTTCTTCTTCTTCTTCTTCTTCTTCTTCTTTTTTTTTTTTTTTTTTTTTTTTTTTTTTTTTTAATTTAAACAATCATTTAACAAATTTGTGCATGTAACGTTTGTAACTAAGTCATTTTTATTTTAACACTTTGAATAAAAATTTTAAAAATAAAAAGAAAATTGTATTGAGTAGAAAATTAAGTTTAGGGTTTAGCAATTGTGACTTTCACTTTTCAAACTTTGCAAATATGGCAAATATATAATCTCTAAATAATCTCTTGGTTTAGCAATTAAGAATTTCTAGTTATTTTTTATTACATAAATGCCTAAACAATTAATTAATAGGGAGAGAAAAATGGTGATCGATGATCGATGGCCAGACGTGTAGTGGTCGATGGAGGGTAAGCGACAGAGAGATGGAGCAGTGGTTGACGACAAATGGTGTTCAATTGGTCAAAGAGAGATGTTAGAGGAAAGAAAGATATAGAGAAAGAGAAAATCGAAGATTGAAAACCAGCAATCAGCGACCCGATGTGCAGTGGTCGACAGAGGTAAGCGACAGGGAGGTGGAGCGGTGGCCGATGACAGATTGTGTAGAGCAATGCTGGTTTTGAAGAGAGATGTTGGTAGAGGGGAGAGGGGCTTGCTACTTTCGAAGAAGAGAAGAAGTTCAAGTTTTTTTTTTCCTTTTTAATTATAAGTGTATTAAAGGATATCAAGTATACATCATTAGAAATGTATCAAGCGTATCAGGTGTATTAGATGTATTAAGTGTGTATCGAGTGTATCAGGGTGTATCTGGTGTATCAAGAATATCATATGTATCAAGTGTGTATTAAATGTATTAGGTGTATCAGTACATTTTTTTAATATTTTCTGTTTTAAAATGTGGGTTGAGCTTTTTTTTTTTTTTTTTTTTTTTTTTTTTTTTTTTTTTTTTTTTTTTTTTTTTTTTTTTTTTTTTTTGCAAAACTAAAAGGTTTAGTCTACGGGCCTAATACTAAGATCTTATCTTGCCCATTTTGCAACTAGTCTAAAATAAAAACATTCATATGTCTGACAATTTTTTCTCAAAAATGTTTTTACATGAAAGTTTGTTTGATTATGAAAAAAGTGATTTTATTAATATCAAATACTATAAAGAACGACTATAAAATACTAGGAATAAATATAAAAAAAAAAATTCAATGTTTTGATGGAACTTATGTACTTTTGTATCAACAAAGGTGTTTTTATTGACAATTTTGTGTGTCAACGTAAATGTAAATATTTATTAAGGTTTTATAAGTATTTTTAAATTAATAATTATTTTTAAGCTTTGAATTAAGGTTTTATTGACGGTTTTGTGTTACGAGCATCAACAAAACAAAAACTCGTATGTCAACAATTCCCAGATTTGTAGTAGTCATAATTTAAAATAATGGTTATCGGAGTTGGTGACATGGCTGCTATCGGAGGTCGCTGGAGTCGGAGGTCAACAGTGGTGGTTACGTGTTGTTAGAGTTGGCCGCAGGCAGTGGTTGTCGGAGTTAGCTGTCGGATGTGGTTGCTGGAGTTGGTTGTTGAAGGTGGTTGTCGAAGTTGGTCATCAGAAGTGAATGGTGGATTTGAGCTATGAGGCATTAATGGTGATGAAGGCTGAGTGCATTGTGATGGACATGGTATAAAATATCATTGACATATAAAGTTGACCTCCAAAACAATGAGTTGAGTTCATATCTCAACTCATCTCATCTCCTCAGAAGTGAGATATTACTCTATCACCTTGAGTTTGAAGGAGGGTGTTTCGTATGACCTCCAAAACAATGAGTTGAGTTCATATCTCAACTCATCTCATCTCCTCACCCCAAAACAATGATCTTTTCCACTTTCCTCCTTTTAGCTAATTAATTAATTAACTATTATTTGATTAATTAGCATACAAATTAAATAACTATATACTAAATCAAATTTAATATAATATTAATTAATTAATTAACATAAAAATATCATATATTTATAAGCATATATCTCTTTATGAATCTAATTCATATAAATCTAATATTTGAATCTCATTCAAATACATCTCTCTTATAATATAGTTTGGATTATAGATTAAATATTTTAGAATTTACTATACTTTATATTAATCATATTAATATAAATTTCTTTAATTAATTTGAACAATTCAAATCATTCCTTTCTAATATCATTAGCGAGCTAACAAGCGTACTTTATGGACCTATTGGAAGCTTCAATGATATGAGATTAATTTAATTAAACTCTTTAAATTAAATTAATCAATATTCATTAACTACCGGTCACTCCACTAAAGATTGATAGTTGCATTCTTCACACTATAGATGTATTTCTATGTCCATGAACATAACCAATCAATAGTGAGTCGACCCTTCATAAATTGCTCATAACGACAGCTGGGTCAAAATATCGTTTTACCCCTATAGTTACATCTAACTTCTTAAGTACCACTGATGTCTCTAATGAACAAACAGTTTATAGTCCAACTATAAACTAACACCTCTCGGGCTAGTGAGAGGTTGAGTCCTAATTGTTCGAAACCCGGAGTCAGCTGTTAAGGGAGCAATTTTTCTGCTTTCCCTATGAGCGGGAAGAAGTAAATTCTTTCTTGTGTAGTTGTGTTCCCAGCTCTTTACTCGAACAAATCTCCAAAATGGTAGGCTTGTTGAGTCAACTAACACGACCACTCTCACCTATACAGATCAAAGGATTGCCCTCGTAAATAGGAGTTCACAACTCACTTAGGATTAAGGTCAAGTATGTTGGGTTTTATGTCCTAAAACTCGTAGTTTGTAAACAATAAACTTATTCTATTATCAATAAAGATGTTATTGAGGTTTTTTCAATAAAGTTGTTATTGAATGAATTACTTGTTTCGTTTTAAAAAGAACCTAAATCCAATAAACTAAGATCCATGACTATTACATGAGTACTTGAGACATAAAAATGGATCAAATTCGAGTATAGTCTAAACGGTCTATAGTATATAGATAAGGTTGGGTATCTTATCCTAGGGACACTATGGGATGCAATCCACTTTGTATTTAGATGTGATCCTGAATCGTTCATGTGGAGATATACGAGTGGGGGAGTCTTGTGTAAAGAGTTTGTATAAAATCAGACCAAGAAATAAGTCACTCTTACTTTTTAATATTGTTTATTGTTTAAGACTGACTATTTCAAAGCGATGACCTAGGTAACTTGACCTTAATCTTGAGCTAACAATGAACTCCTATTTATTCGAGATTATCCTTAGATTTACATGGGTGATGATTGACTCAACAACACCGATTCAATAAATCTGCCATTTCAGGGGTAAGACCGGGTAGATAGTTGTGAACATAGGGTGTAAAACAGAATTCACTCCTACACACTTTTAGGGATAGTTGTGGACATAGGGTGCAAGACAAAATATATCTACAATGAGAGGAGTGCAGTTACTGGGATTTAGTAGAGTGACTCGATAGTTAACGAATTGTTGGTTAATTGGGTTATAGAGTGTAGTCGGTTAATCTCGGATCGTTGGAGTCCATGAGGTCCCCCTACTAGCTCATATCGAACTAAACCTTAGAACAATGTGACAAACGAATTTGAAGTATTCGAATTCGATTTTGGGAGTAAAGTATTGAATATATCCGATATATTTAACCTAATATTTAATTGTGAATTAAACATAAAGAGAGGAAGAAGATGAGATATTTGAATAATATTTAAATATCAAGACTATGAATAAGGATTCATATTGATTGAGATTAGCATTGGATTTAATAACTGAATATTAAATTAAATAAGCTAATTGTTTAATTATTTATTTAATATTAATTTAATTTTAAATTAATTATTATAATTAATTTTGAAATTAAATGGAATTGGTCAAAATTGCAACAAAAGACAAGATGTTGACATTAGACTTTGAGAGTCAAAAAGTCAAATTGTTGACTTTGGACTTTTAGAGTCAAAGATTGACATTTGACCAATTTAGTAGAAAAATCCAACATTTTTTAGTAGAAAAATCCAACATTTGTTGTTGTTATGTGTTAATTCCACTTGAAGACACAAATCCCTAATTCCTAGTAATGAGTTAATGGATTTTTTTAGTGTTAATTTTTCATTAATTCAAAATTGCATGATTTGCATGTTTTTTCCCTATAAATAGAAGTTTCTATGGTTTTTAATTGTTCTTGACAAAAATTGAAATTTCATAGAGATTTTGAAGAATCTAAACCTAATTCTCTTTGAAATCCTTAGTCTTTTTCTCTCCAAATTGGTCACTCATCAAATCCTACCATCCTGCTCTAAAGCCGGAGAATAGTCGGGAAGACTCTCATGGTCGTCTACGAATCGTTCGTGAGGAGATTGGAGCAGATTTGATAATCAATTTGGGCTACAAAGGTTGAATACTCTCCATCCCTTTATTTTTATGTTTAATTGCATGTTTATTCTTTCAAAATTAATATAATTGGAGTACTTTAGATCCTTTATCGCTTCCGCCGTGCATGTATTCATTCCATGTGAAATATTGCATGCTTAATCACCTATGGTCATCCTAGTGAAATATTGGTTTCTTCAAGTAATGGTGTTATAAAGAGAAACCAATCATTTCGCAGTTCGGTCTTGTATAAACTCTTTATACAGGATACCTCCACTCACATGTCTCCACATGAACAATATGACTCATATTGTCTATAACATTTACGACTCATGTAATAGTTACAAAGTGGGTTGTATCCGAAGTGTCACCAGAATAAAACACATAACCTTATCCATTTAATACAATCCTTTTAGGTTATAACTTGAACATGAACCACTAGTATGTCTATCACATACTGTTCAAGTGACATCATATAGCCTTGGATCTTAGTTTATTGGATTGAATTATTGTAGTCTGAAAGTCAAATAAAATACATCTTATTTTATTAAATAAATAATTTGTTCTTTCAAAATACAAACTACAAGATATACGAGATCTAAGGCACTAAATCCAACAAGGGAAATAGAGATTCTCATAAAACATTAAAACACAGAGAACTGAGCTAGAAACAGAACCCACAAAAACCTAAAACACAAAGTACTTCTAGGTTGGAAATAGAGATTCTCATAGAGAGATCTAAAACAACACCCGCGAACTGTTAATTTGAAAATAGAACAGAGATCTAAAAGAATTGAAAATAGAAATAAAGACCCACAAATGTAGATATGAAAACCAAACATAATCAGCGATAAAGGCATATGTGTGATAGTGGTTTGGGAACGTAAATCTATGAGAGGTAGGAACACAAGCAATACAAAAAACCCTTTGGGTGATGGATTGGTGTGAATCCACCTCCATCAACAGCTGATCGATGGAAGTAGAGATCAGACAAAAGTGGCTGCTAAAAAGTATGAACCCTAGGACTTAGGGCCATGAAACCATGTTAATTTTATATATATTATTGAATAATCAATATAATCAGAATACATTGAGATAAGGAAAGAAACAGAAAAGAAAAAGATACTAAAAAAGAAAAACTAGATAGGAAAAATACAAGAAAAATAATAACGGGAATAAATCCTAATTAACTTTAACAAATATAAAATTGTAAACTAAATAATTATTGAATAAAACATTAATTAAATACAAGACTTTAGAGCAAAAATTCTCACATGGTTGAATGGCCAAAGAAAACAGACAATGAATGACAAGATCTAGCAAGACAAGTGAACAATGCATGTTAGGGTAAAGAAACTAATAGGATTTAAGGTATCACTATTGAAAGTATCGCCTTATCGAAGGTGGCGATGGGAGTTGTCATCGAAAGAAGAAGTCATCGACGATAGAGTTTTGAAAGCTAGGGTTCCTACTTTTCTTTGCTCTGATACCAACTTAAATCGAGAGAATCAAAATGAGTATAACTCAACTAGCATCTACAAATCCACCTAAAAGTCAAAAGTTCAATTCCACTCGGAAAAAAAAAAAAAAAACTTAAGTTTAGGAAGATAATTACCATCTATTTTAAAACAAATACAAGGTTACTATTTTAAAAAAAAATAATAAATAGAAGGTCCACTTACATAGGAGAGAGACCATATAAATATATATATATTGGAAATCCAACCATTGGAAATATATTGTTTTTTTGAAAAAATAATTAAATCTTGTCATATCCAACTTAAAATTGATTTAAAATTCTCCTAAATTCGGGGGTGGGGTTCTTCAATTAATTTATTAAAAATCCTTTTCCTGTTCTTTTTCCTTAATCTAAAACTTTCATTAACCTCCTAAATGTTTAGGTAAAATCTTGGAAAATCTTGAGAGATAAGAATGAGGCTTTTCAAACTTGAACAAAAAGTCACTTTACAAATTAAATCTCCAAAATAATGCATTTGAAACTTAATAAAAAATCTCTCGTCCAAAATTTAAATTTTAATTGTTATAATTTAATTCAGTTGCATCTAATTTACTCAAATTAGATTTCAAGCAACAACTTCAATTAATCAATCAAGGTCGATTTAATCTCGTAAACGATAAAATAATATTACCTAAAAATACGAGTTGCTACCAGAGGGACTACACCATTCTTTTTATAAACATTGTGAATGTATTCATTATCCAAGATTAATTTGTCAATGTATTTATAAACTAGAAACTTTGAAGTTCCTCTAAAGATGAATAAATCTTCAATCTATTTTTTAAATATCTTAAAATAGCACCAATTAGTTACTCGATAAATTTGTGAATTAGAAGGTTTGATATTAATATTAATGACTATTCAAGATAATCAATTCTTTTTTCTTTTTTTCTTTTTTTCTTTTTTGTAAATACCTATATATATATATATAAAAGACAATCCATTAATTACTTTTATCAAATACCCATAAAATATAAAACAAATCATAAATTAGCTGCTTTTATGAACATAAATAATAAAAATGAGATTGATAACTTATTTATATTTAAAAAACAAAGCTTTAAGAAATCAATTTATACCTTAAAATTTGGAAGTTGTCATTTATAGCTCAAGACATTCGAATCTCTACGATGAACTTGTCATGTAATATTAAAAGAAAATTTGAAGACAGTAATGGTGAAGAATAATATATTCATGTTAACATAGTCCGATAAACTCCTAGAAAAACTAATGAACAAAGATAATTTAAGGGGAAATCAAAGGGATTGTTCCAAATGTGAGATAATATGCACTCCAGATAATAGAACCAAACTCTAGCCTTTGAATACCACTTATCCAAGCTAACATTGATCAAGCAAGGTTCTTAGGTGTGCTCTAAACTAAACTTACCTTGGATCTGGGAGTGTAATAGTTAATTCATTAGTTGAAGAGGATTTGTCTTTACTTGAGCCACTTTTCATTGCAATGGCTTCATTTTCTATGAAAAATCCGGGTTGTTTTGGTTGCGACAAAGGAATTTCACAGCCTAACATCATAACCACCGATGACATTGTGGGTCGATCATTAGGATGTTGTTGAACACACAACAAACTGATATTGATACATCTCAATACCTCTGAAATGGTGCACGTTTCTCGAATGGTGTCGTCAATCAGTTCCTCTGGATTTCCTTCTTTCCACAGCCGCCAGGCCTATCATACCAGAAATGAAGAAGACATTTTTTGAATCAAATAAGTTTGAATAGAAGAATGGTAGTTAACAATTAATCCTTGGGACTTACATATGCAATAAGATTTTGGTCATTCAAGTGGCAGAAACTTCTACTTCTTTTCCCACTAATGATCTCCAACAACAAAATGCCATAACTAAAAGCATCAGATTTTACTGAAAATCGTCCATCAAAAGCATATTCAGGTGCCATATATCCACTGTGGGAAAATAAAAATTTTAAACAACTAGAACTTAACAAAGCACAAAGACAAGATGTTTGAGGAAAATATTGATGCTTACTAAGTTCCGACCACTTTTATCGTTCGTCCTTCAGTTTGATCTCCACCGCAAGTTTTAGCAAGACCAAAATCAGAGATTTTTGGATTCATATTCATATCAAGTAAAACATTACTTGCTTTTAAATCTCTATGTATAATCCTCAATCGAGAATCTTGATGAAGATACATGAATCCTCTAGCAATTCCACAAATAATGTGGTATCGTTTTGACCAGTCTAATAATTGACGTTGTGTTCGATCTGTCAAGTTTAAATTTACTTAGTCTTGTGGAGATGATGGATAAACACTAAGATACACAATATACTTCAATTAAATTAATGTGACAAACTAAAAAAGTTGAAATCTCTAAGCATCCTTACCAAAAATAAAGAAGTCCAAACTTTTGTTTGGCATATACTCATAAACTAACATTTTCTCTTCTCCTTGAATGCAGCAACCAAGAAGCTTTACAAGATTTCGATGTTGAAGTTTTGCAATCAGGATTACTTCATTCTTAAACTCGTTCATTCCCTGTCCAGAACTCCGTGAAAGTCTCTTCACTGCAACATCTTGTCCATTTGTAAGCTTGCCCTGAAAAATTCAAATTTTCCTTATACATTTCTGATTTGAAAAGAATAAAAAAGTGCGGGTCAAATAAGTTAACATTAAATAAAATACCTTATATACTGGCCCAAAGCCACCTTCTCCTAACTTATTATCAATCGAGAAGTTATTTGTGGCACTATTTATCAAGGATAGATCAAACATGGGAAGCTCCAGGTCTTGAGCTTCTACTTTCTCATGGTCATCTGCGATTTGAAGGTTTTGTCAATGTTGACATTTATATTGGAATTCAGATGGGTTCAGTCTACCCAAGCAGGCAAAATGAAACTTTGTTGAAGAAAAAATCAATCTATTATTATTTATTAGCTCATTATTGAATTGTGGAATGTAAATTATCATGGAGAATGTTTTGGAAGTTCATGTAAAGATTTTTACAAATGGTGCAAAACAATTATCATGAATAAGAAATTGGGCATACAAATGTAACCTTATATGTCAATAACGATTTCAGTCTTTAATATCTTCTCAAAATTTGTTTCAATTTTGGCATTTTTGTTTTATTGTTTCTTAGGCCCTATTTGATAACCATCTGGGTACTGTTTGGGGCGCTAAGTTGGTTATTACAGTCCATAGGTTATAATAGCTTGTGTCTGGGTTCAGACTATTTAGTCTAGATTATAAATGAGGAGAGGTGATGGCTATAAAATAGTAAACACAGTAGACAATGAAGGTTTTTAAATAGTTTTACTGTACCTAAGTATGTGTTTGGGAACTTCAACTATTATGATGGAAGGTCTAAACATTGAGTGAGCTATAACCTAAGGCAAGTTGGCGCCGAAGTGCCTCCTTGGTTTATGAAAATTAAACCTAATTCCTTTCAATTTCTTAAGTAAAAGACCTGCATTTTTAATCAAATTCCAAAAATAAAAACTACTTTTTTCTAGTTTTCAAAATTTGGCTTGGCTTTTAAAAACATTGATAAAGAGTAGATAACATATCAAGAAATTTAGCGGTGGAAAGAGCATTTATAGCTTAATTTTCTAAAACTAAAAAACAAAGACCAAATGGTTGCCAAATGAGTATTAGTTTTTCAGTTGTCCATTGAAATAAGAGTATTTTAGGCTGATAGTAAAGTTAAACTTGCAGCATGTGTTACACAATTATCGTTTGAGAAATAATTACCTTTGACGGCTGATCTCCTTTTGAAAATGTATAAGCATATGAAGAGGGTAGCCAAACTTAAACTGGCAACAATCACAACCAAAGAAATCTTCACCTTACGGTTCAATCTTCCAGTTTTGGGTGCCTCACTACGCTTGACTTTTCGCCATCAAAGGAAAAGCTAAACAGTTAACTTACAGTATACATTAGGAAACCAAATCAATGTGTATTTGTTGAGCTGTCACGTTTGAACCAATTGAAATTTAAACGTATATGCTTTTACCTAATTCTGATGCTAGCATTCTAACATACAAATCCTGTCCTGCGTCCGGGATCAATTTCAAGTCAATTAGATCACCAATCCACAAGGCACAGCCACTACCACTCCCACTGATATTTGTATTTGCATAAGCCATACAAGAGCAATTTCTCAAGCATTTTTGCCTGCACTCTTCAAGATTCATGCTTTTGTTGACCCAAGTATGTTTTGTGTCTGGCAATTTCAGCTGGTTGAGCTGTGCAAACCCAACTTCATCACCACAGTTCATCAGTTTGTTTCGTTCACAACCGTCCGCAAATTCCCCCGCCGCCCAACTATCAGGTGATCTTGGCTTAAACCCTTCTAGACATTTACAAGATGGAGTTACCCTTATATCACAATACCCATAAGGACCACACAGGGCATAATTGTCACAAAAATCTCTTGGTAATGATGTGTAAAGTCTCCACTGTCTTTCAGCTGTGGACCATAAGTACATTATGCGCAGGTAATTGGATTGGTTCATCACCACCATCACTGTATGAGACTTATTAACAACAGAGTATTGGTAGTAAACTTCATCTTCATTTGAAACAAAGTTAAAGTTCAGAATTGGTGCAATACCCAGTGGTCTACTAGTGACTCTCACACCATTCCATGGGCCATGCCTGAAGTATTCTTGGGAACCTTTCCACATGACAGACTCAGGATATTCATGAAGCTCCATCCTCCAACTGAGGTTTCCAGGGGATGGGTCATTGGGATTCTTCCAAGCATCTAATCTTCTGTTTATGTTATTTCTCAAGTCCCAACCCAGCTTCATTCCAGGCAAGAGAGTGTCAGTAGGGTAATCAAAACTTTGCCAGGAGTAGTTTTGGGGATTTTCATCTTCCCCATCTCTCAGCACAAGATTTCCATTGTCCAATAGCTGCAAAACCCCATTGGGGACTTTTCTCAGTAACCTGGCAGACCAAACAACGGCCGTGTTATTATGGCTATAGAGTGTAAGATTTCCTGTTGTAATGTTCATCACCAATACACCAGACGAGCCATTAATGGGGTTTTCCCTGTTAGCAACCCAAACAGAGGTCGGACCTCGCCGATTCTTGAACCAAATTCCCAAGTAACGGTCTCTGGAAAGACCAGGACTGAAGAAACCCAATTCGAAGTTTCCATTACTGGAGACCAGACTAAATCCATCTCTGAGATGTGGGTTTTGAGCAGTTAAGGAATCAGTGGCAGATACATAGCTGAAGAGATACAAGACTAAGTTAAAGGCCAGCAATACTGGAAGGAAAGAGTCCATATCGATGGGGCGGCCATGAGTATCAGTTTCAAATAAAATACTGATAGAAGTAAAAGAACATACTGTTATGTGTTCAATGGAGTCGCTGTAGACCGATTAGTACGGCATTTTCCAAAGGATGTTGACGTTGAGCTGGATTTTTCCTTCTTCCTTGAAAATGAAGGCACCAAGAAGGAAATTGAACGGCTCTTCGAGTGGACTTGGTCCTTAGGACGGCAGCTGTGGACCTGTGGTTCCTAACTTCTTGATTTGACAACGGGAAATGGACTTGCGAATCAATCCAGGGCCCACTTTTTTCGATTTATTTCCGAGTAATTGACATTTAGTCTAAAAACTTTTTGGATTTGTAATAGAGACCCATTTTAAAAGATAAGAAGTTCTAACTTCATGGATGAAGCGATGGAGAAATTTCTATTTTTGGCCCAATATATTTTTGGATTTACAAGATTGACCTTCCTCTTTAAACTATGCAAGTTTTATGTTTTTCATTTTTGAAATTTCGGTTTTTTTGAAGGATGTTGTTTGGGATAAAATAGGTGTCATTAATTCAATCTAACCCAAAACAAATAAAATTTATGATGCTCAAACTACAACTAAAACTAACACGTACTAATAGCAAAGTAAGAGGCCGATCCACAAGGAACCTCTATTAATTGGCAAAAATAGACTTTTGAATTCTAAAGAAACTAAGTAAAATCAAAATAAAAGCAATTGTAACACAAACTTTCTATTTTTTTTATAGTAAAGATTCGATAGAGAGAGATTTTTGGAAAATCTTTATTAGCTAGGTTAATTCTATAATTAAGCTTGAACAAATACATGAAAATTCAACATCTCATAATGCAATAGGGTAAAAACCCTAAAGACCCAATTGCTAATTAACATATACCATACCAATTAACCCTAATCTAAGTAAAAAAATACTTCAATTCAGTAAATTCATGTTCTTTTCTTAGATTACTTTAGAAACTAGGGTTCTTGTGATTATGACAAGAAACACACTAGAGTAAACTTCACGATTGATTGTTTGAATGCTCCAAATTAAGAAATTCAAGAATTAATTTCGGAAAAGAAGTCCTAATTAAAACAAGAAATCTTAATTTTTGCAACCTATCTTACTGTTATGCAATAGTGCCAAGCAGGATTTGCATACAAGAAATTAATAGAATCAAGGCATCAACTATTTTCCATTAATTTATATTCAAATTCAACACAAGAACATTAAAAAATGCAGAAAATTCAAGAAAATTACATAAAAGATATCAAGAATTTAAATCTAGACTAAAGATTTCCCAAGAATATTACTTACCTAGCCATAAATTGGAGAAGTCTTGAAGAAATCCATTGAAGAATTGATGAAAACACGAAGAAATTCACAAAAAGACCTTTCAATTTTACAAGAAATCACTCAAGATGACAGAAATTTGTAGGTTTTTCTCTCTAAGTTCGTTCTCAAATTTCCCTTTCTATCAGAAAAATATGATTTTCTCACTTGCTGAAGAATTCTAGAAACTGAAGTTTTATTTGCTGAGGGTCACAACGTTGCGACTCTAGGCTGATGCTAACTCCAATGTTGCGTTGTGCAAGGTGTGCGATCGGAGAATTTATGGAGGAAATCGGGTTTTAAATTTCCAGAAACCACACGATTATATAGCCAAAGGGAATACGCCGCGCCTAAAATCATCCCAAGCGTGGACATTTTATTTTCTTTGTCAATGTCCGGAGCGTTGCAATGCTAGATATAGCGTTGCGACGCTACCCTATTTTGCAGCAATTTGGTGCATTATGTCCTATAGCATTGAGCTAGTGTTGGACCTTGTTATAGTGAGAGCGTTGTGACACTCTGAGTGGTGCTGAAGTGTGTAAATTGGTTCTTTTAAAGGGTTAGAATGGTAATTTATCAACTCCTTTTCTTCTTAATTGATTCTTTTGCTGAATTTGACTCCATTTAGCTCTAAACTTCTTGTAATGGCTCCAAAGGTGTCGGGATTGGATTTTACCTACAACATAGATATTTTAAGCAAACAATTAAGATAAAATTGAGGAAATTAACACTACGAACATAGTTCTTTTCAAGACATGTCAAAATACCCCCAACTTAGCTCTTGTCCATCCCGAGCAAGTTAAAAACTAAAAATATGTATTCATTCAAGCAAAATGTGAATTTGTTTATTGTTTATTGAGACTATTCAAACCTTGCATTCACTTATTTGAATTGTTCATATGCTCAATTGTCTTACACAAAAATTTGATTCTCATATCTTTTCTCAACAATCAAGGAAGTAGTGATACAAAAATCCATTTAGAAAATTAAAATTTTGTTAACAAAAAGTTGAAACTTATTTTTGAAGAGAAAAAAAGTCTTATTATTATTATTATTTTTTTTTTTGCAAAGTCATAAAAAAAAAGATTACAAAGAGGTCAAAACTAGAGAAAATGTGACATCTAACTCTCTATTCCTCTTCTCCTACACTGACCATGTTATCGGTCTAAGATATACCTAAATTGCATTGGTGAGGGATAATTCTAAGGCAATGGTGCCTTTTTAAAACTCACGCACACAAAACTTAATTGTCATTTCTTTTACCTAGAGGGATAGCTTTCACACTCACACCATCGGAAACCTATCTCTCTTTTCTCACAGACCCTAATATGACACGATGGAGGTAGCTCTTTCACCTCTATCCATGCACACACATATTAGTGAAAGTTATGTTGTTTTGCAAGCTTGCTTAATTAAATTTTTTATATGCTAGCAACTTTTTTTTTTAGAAGGCCCTATTTTATTCTCTTTGTCTAGACTTGCTACTCTAACAAGATGGTTGTTCTTAAACCAAAAGTTGTCCTATCGGGGTAACAAAAAAAAAAAAAAAATTAAGTAGATGATATTTCTAAAAGTTTTAAGATTCTAAATAAATCTAAATGGTAAGTATTCGATTTTTTATGAAATTAAAAGGAAAAAAAATTCTTTTGAAAAATGGTTTCAACATTTTGTTAAAAAAATTTAAGGGGTCTAAAATTTTATTTGTATCATCACTAAAAAAGAGTGTCTCATCAAAATTTCATTGATAAAAAAGAAATGATTGTGTAAATCAAATTATGCATATAACAAAATGAATGTGATTATTTTATTGTGTATTTTCATGCATTCAATCATTCATGCATTTATTCATTCAAAGCAAAATGAGTACAAAATCAAAGAATAGTCTTTTGGAGCATTAAGAGTTTAATGGTTCTGTTCTCAGAGAATCAAAGTTATGCTATCAAAATGTATCAGAGTCTCCAATATATTAATATATGTCAATTCAGAGTCACAAAATCTAAATAACTAACTAACCCGTGCTCAGATGCTCAAGGGTTCCAGACATGCAAAAATCTTAGTAAGGCTTATTTTTTTAAACCTAAAAATTTAATCAAAGAATGTAAAAAACATGCAATGTTTTCCACCCCAACTTAAAGATTGAACAATGTCCTCAATGTTTAAAATATGCAAATATGTTCAAGAACAAAAAGTATGGGATGTAGAGAGAAACTTCTCTGGTTTTTGGGATTGATTGTTTATTACTTTTTTGAGAGAATTCCTTGCTTTTGTTTTATTTTCTTTTTTTTTTTTTTTTTTTGATGACCTACAAAGAAAAGGGAGAATTAATTATTCTTTTATTTGAAATTGGAAAACAAAAGAAAAGAAAAGGAGAAAGAAAATGAGAAAGAAAAAGAAAATTTGTCCTGTTGTTGCAAAATTTTAACGTCGCTTGCTCGACGTTGGTGAAGAGGGAGATCAAATGTACAAGGGATTAGTCAAATGCATGTCGAATTTGGATTTCTAAATCCTTCTCGAAAGCTCATAATCTTCAAAATCTTTAGCTAGTTTCAATTTGCCTATAACTCAGACCAACCTCGGATTTTCCTTCAAATTTGAGCAGCTTTTTGGCAGAATTTCACCATGACAACCCTCGGTCTCCTCTATACTGATGAAACTCGATTTTGGCTGAGGAATTTCTTCTTTTGCACAAGTAATTTGGGCAAACCGACCTTCTTCCCACTGCCCTTTTATTTATACTACCGGTTGCATGCTCTCTTTGCACCTATTTAGGAAAGCTCACCCCACTAAATTGTCTTAAGTCTAATATGCAGTCACATAATCCACTAATTAAAACTTGATTAATTCACTTAATACTTATTCAATTTAACAAGCCATTGAGATGTCTACCTTCCTTTCGGTCACCACAAGCTACACACCAACGCATGCTACAACTTCCTTCCCTCCAATGCATGGAATGTCCTCATCACTTGGCTTCTTCACTACATGCTCTTGCCAACGATTGGCTTGGTCAACACTTCAATGGCAACCTTGCCCCATACCTACCGATGCATGACTTCTATACCTTAACGCATATGTTACACTTCTTACAACACTTAGCCAAAAATCTTCATGCAAATTCCCTTTATGTGTGACCTCCTTCCCACGCCTAATTTAGCCTTCTCCAGGCCTAACACTTAGGTAGATTCTTTTTCCAATTCTCACCTCATTAAACCTTATATTTAAACAACAAATGTTAAGTTCTTTAATTATCTTAGGCATACAAACATCAAAGTTAACTACAACTTAGAGATATTTGGGAACTCAAGTCTTAATGTTTATACCAAATTTTGTACATATGCATATTTTCTTGTAACTCTTAAATCTTTTCCATTTTTTTTCATGCTTTTTTGTGATAGCTAAAAAGAAAAATGTTTGTGATAAAAAGAAAGAAAGAACAATGACTTATCGTTCTCTTGTGACCTTTCATCTTCTTTAATTTCCTTTAAATTTTAGTATACTTGCTAGAAAAATTAGAAAAAAAAAAATTATCTTTCTATATTTTTTTAAACTTTGAGATTTTGTGACTTTTTACATTCTAGGCTATATTGGAACATTCTTACATGATTCTCATAAGAATACTACTATAAGGCTGATAACACCTAAAATGTACAATCTTAGTACCTTTAATCTTGCTTGTTTATGATGTTTAATGTGTTTATATGTTCATCTTTGTAAGATCTCGAGTAATTCATGGATTACGAAGCGTTATGAGTCATCTGGGGTCAATTTGGAGCAATTAGAAACTAAAAAGAACAATAACCTACAAGGAGTGAGAAAATGACAAGAAGGCCCCTAGGAGGCTCGACGTAGTGGCGCCAATAGGCGTCGCTGTTCAGACTCCGGAAAGGCGTTGTTGTACACGCCTCCATCCCAAGCAAAGAAAGATAATATAGAGAGAAAATCACCGATCCAAGACTTATACCACAAACGCAGTAAAGTGGTAAGATTCGGGTCGAATCCACAGAGTGACTAATGATCAACAAGGATAATTTAAGAATTCCACGTGAGGGGGCTTTTGTTGGTTTTGCAAAATAATTGACAAGCAAACGGAGAAAAAAATAATGAGCATAGAAAAGGGATTGAATCAAATTGATGGAAAAATCTTGAGATTTGTTTGTACTCTTTTTATTTTCTATCATTAGGCACTAGTTAATTTTACTAATATTGTGAACCCCTCAACCTATTAGAAAATCTAATAGCCCAATTAGCCAATTTTGATAAAAATAAAACTAGCAGTAAAATTATTAACTCTTCATTCTTAGCGACATACAAGTTAAAACTGAATTGCAATACAACAGGGTTCAATTGTTGAGACATACTCCAAGCCAAAAAAGCCATATCTTGTAGCATGATTAGTTGGGAAAGATTATACTATAACATATATGAGTTTGGCTAGAAAAAGTCTATACCCTAAACATGTGATCCTAATACGGGCAACTAAATCAATCAATATTGCATAGGCTATGACGATATTGTAAACAAGAACTTCGATAAATTAAATTGTCTGATCAATTCATAGATAATTTATTAATATTAACACAAATCCACCCAAAGGGTTCACAACAATTAAGTAAATTTAACTAGCAATCCTTCAAGAATTAAGACATACAAACAATCCCAAGAGAATTTACCTAGCCTTTAAAAGGCATATCAGAGTTACAATGATTGGTTGAGAAACGAGACTGACTATGACGAACTCTGCACAACAATTCGACTACAAGGGCTCCCAATACCGGGCTAATTCTTCAAATTTGTTATATTCTTCCTTGTTTGAGTGCTGGACCCAAATGGCTTATTTATAAGTTTGTCGTAGTGTCGCAACGCTAGTGAGAGCATTGCAATGTTGCGCCGCATTTTTGTTGAGCATCAAGGAGGCGTCACAACACTACCGCTAACACTTGGTTGTGCACTTGTGGAGGTGGGAGTTCCATCAAACTATGTAGCGTTGCAACACTAGGGTTGAGCATTTCAACCATTATGCCTAACAGCGTTGGAGTTGAACGTTGCACTTATGTTGCGACGATGGCATTGTTCCATCTTCAGAGTGTTGCAACGCTCAGAGCGACGTTGCAATGCTGCCCTGTACAGCAAGCTACTGCCTTCAAGTGTCGAACGAGTGTTGCACTTAGGCTTTTGAAGAGTTTTGCGACGCTAAAATAGGGCAGAATCGTCTTTTGTCATCTCAGCTCGATTTGGTGCATTTGACTCCCGGTTTCCCATTCTTTTTGCTTGATTCTTAATCCTTGCAACATATTTACTCCATGGGATCAATTCTCTTATAAAATAAGAAAAATATAACACAAGAATTACCCAAATATAGTAAAGTTAAGACCATAAACTTAGCTTTTTTTTAGAGCTAACAAACACCCCCAACTTAAATCTTGGTCATCTCGAGCAAGATTATAACCCTCAATCAAGAAAATTGACAAGAAAATATTCACTCCATTCATTGAATCCTTTCTCAAATCTCAACCGTCTTTAGGGTCGCACAATAAATCACATAACAAAATCAAACAATCACTCAATTGAGACTTTTATAAAAGGTCTTTTTCAATCAAAGCCATGTATGAATGAAACACTAAGACACGAGAACTTTTTTGTAAATTGAAAAGTACCCATAAACGTTTTATCCTATTCCCATCTCATCTTCTCACTACTCTAGCTCGGTCATCAGGTCGAGACATACTGTTATTGCTAATCAAAGAGAAACACTAGCTAGGAGTACCCAAAACTCACACACATAAAATATATAAGACATCGATTTTACCTAGAAGGCTACCTTTCACACCCAATCGCCGAGAACCTATACACTCTTTTCTTGCAGGCCCTAACTAGACACGTCAGAGGTAGCTCATTTCAATTTTATCCATGCACACTATTTTATTATTATTTTTTATTTATTATTTTTTTTTTGCAAGCACGCGGGCATGTGCCTCCTTTTTATGGTTTATATATATATATAAGAATGGCAACTAGCTTGATTCTCTTTATTTTTCTTTCTTGCACACTAGGCCATTTTTCTCTCACTGTCTAATTCGCTCTCAACACTAAAAGTTACTCCCAAGACAAAAGAGGGCCTTTCGAGGTGACAACGAAATTCTGAGATGGATAATCAATTTCTAAGACTTGTAAGGGATTCAAAACAGAAAAATTTTCGTCCTAGGTTCATTATGCATGGATCTCATGATTTTTTTATTTTTATTTTTTATAAAAAGCTCAAAATCATGAAAATTACTCCTCTTTAAGAACAAGCAACCCAAGGAATTTGTTATTGAAAGGAAACGACAAACTGAATGAACAGACATTAAAGCATCCATCAAATAGAATTAAGACAACAATTCGGATCACAAATCAAAATATCAAATATTTCGAAACATGCTTCGCCTACCCCCAACTTAAAAGTTATGCATTGTCCTCAATGTATATCTAGGCTTTAATTCATGCTAAGGACAAAGAAAAGGGGACAAGGGGAACAGAAAAACTCTCTTAGATTTTGGACACAAGCATGATCATTGGGAAAGCCTTCCTCCAAAAGCCAAAATTGACATTTTACCTAAGAAGAAAAATAAATGTAGTCAACCATTCTTTAATAAAAAAGAAAATGAAACAAACAAAACAAAAGAAGAAAAAGAAAATAAAAGAAAGCAAATAATTTAAACTCCTGGTTACCTCCAGGTAGTGCAACTTTTAACGTCTTTTGCTCGACGACTAGCGACGTGGGCTCAAGTGATAGAGGGTGGAGCCAATAGGAAGCTTGAGCAAGCTGAATTGACTTCCCCTTTGTTGAAGATTTTAAGGTGGTGCCCATTCACCTTGAGCTCTTTCCCTGACTCCAGACTCCTGATCTCAACTGCACCATAGGGAAACAAGTTAATAATCTCAAAAGAACCAAGCCATTTAGATTTAAGATTACCGAGCATGAATGATTAATGTGAATTGTAGAGCAGCACTTTCTAACCAACCTGAAATTCCTTTCTCAAAATACCCTTATCATGAATTAGTTTTGATTTTTCTTTGTAGAGTCTTGAGTTCTCATAGGTTTCAAAGCGTAGTTCCTCCAATTCCTATAGTTCTAGAAATCACTCCTCACTGGCTTGGGCCAGATTCATATTGAATTGCTTTATCGCCCAATAGACCTTACGCTCAACCTCTACCGGTAAATGGCACGCCTTGCCATAGACAAGCTTGAAGGGCATCATTCTAATAGGAGCTTTGAAAGCAGTTCTGTAAGCCCAAAGAGCATCGTCAATGCGCGTGCTTCAATCTTTCCTCATTGGATTGACAGCTTTCTCTAGGATACTCTTAATATTTCGATTAGATATTTCTTCTTGGCCATTCGTTTGAGGATGGTATAGAATGGAAACTCGATGGTGAACTCCATACTTCCTTATAAGCGCCTTGATGGTCCGATTGTAAAAGTGTGTACCCTGGTCACTAATTATGGCTCAAGGTATGCCAAGCCTGGAAAAGATGTCAGCTCTTAAGAATCATGAAACAATGGAAACATTGTTAGTCCTAGTGGGGATAGCCTCAACCCACTTCCACATAATCCACTGCCAAAAGAATATACAAGTAACCATATGAAGAAGGAAAGGGTTCCCTGAAATCTATGCCACAAACATAAAAAATCTCACATACAAGGATAGAATTAAGTGACATCTCGTTTTTCCTAGACAAAGAACCTGACCTCTAACATCTCTCATAGGATTTATAAACTGCAAAACAATCAACAAACAAAGAATTCTAGATCAACCCACTATCCAAAATTTTCCTAAACAGTCCTATTTGGGATAAAATGCCCTCCATAGGCCATCTCATGATAGAATGAAAGTACAGACTCAAACTCCTCATCTGGGACACACCTCCTAACGATTTAGTCAGAATAAATCTTCCAAAGGTATGACGGGTCCCAAAAAAAATATTTTGAATCACTCCTCAGTTTGGCCTTCTTGGAACTAGGCATATCATAGGGGAACTTACCAGTAACCAGGAAATTTACCATGTCAGCATACCATGACATGGGCATGGTAATCTGGAATAGGAACTCATCAGGGGAGTTCTCTCGTAAAGGCGTAGGGTTCTCCTTTTGTCAAACTCCCTCCCAGATTACCCTCTAACCTGGAAGAAGATGTGACGATAGCAGTTACAAGCCCTATCACCAGCATATACCACCTTTACCTTCTTACTTCACTCTTGAAGCCAACCTGATTAACATTATTAACTTATATAATTAGCTCATATCCGGAAGGCTTAACATAATTTTATATGATCACATGCTTAACAACCATGACACAATATCTATGGATAAAATATTTTCCCTCAAAACATGTGTACATCGATATAGATCATTATCCTAAATTCTTGAATAAGAGCATTGTCAACAAAATTCTGAGCATGTTTGAAAAAGGAACTTTCTTAAAATGAGTTCTAGTTTTCGATTATTGACGTTAGAAGTTGAATCTGGAATTTATGGGCGAACAGACAATTTTTTGCTAAGTGTGAGCTTGGTTTAAAAAGGGTAGTCTCAAAAGGGAGACCAAAGTAGTAACCAAAATTTTGGTTCTTATGTGTAGAACCAACGTCCATTGGGGAAGGCTACTAAGCCTAAGAAAAACAAGCCTAAAGACCTGTGAGTGACTAAATGTCTTCAAAAATTTATATATAAAAAGGGCATGTGTTCCAAATGAATTTCATGCTAAGGTTTATGGGTTTTCCAAGCAGCTAAAGTCTATACTTATGATTTTAAAGATTTCATAGCATTTCTTAAGCATGATGTTTTAAGCTATTTAAATAAGTTTTACTAATTCTAGCGCATGTCAAGGTTGAATGCTAAAGTATTGTAAAACTAAATGTTTATAGTTCATGAAGTATGCGTGTTGAATTTTGATAATGCTCTTATGGTGAAAACTAGGTAAGTGTTATGCTTAAAGCTTATTGTACTCATATCTTCTATGAATGTTACGATTCTAGTAAACCGGATGCCGAAGGTATAGAAGGTATCCAAGGAAGTATCTAAGGTGTTGGGTACTTAGTATACTCCACGTGCACGTAGGTAGTTATGTATGAGAGGCCAAAGTATGGGTCTCCTGGCCACAACCATTAATGTATGATACTACGTAAGTTTCTTGAGATTATTTCCGGCATGTTTTTATGTTTAATATAATATGTGTATGAAAGGCTTGAGATGAACTGTTATTTTATGAGTCGCTAACTGGGCAACCAGCTCACCATTTTCAAATGTTTTCCTTTTTCCTAGGTAGCGGTCAGATTCCCCGAGGTTGAACCCACTGTTGCTTGCCACTCAAACTCGACTAGGAAGGAGGAAGCTTAGGTTAAACTTGTTTTTGATGTACATATGTTTGAGAGAAGTTTGGGACTTGTGGATTTTATTTTGGGACCCATGTTTTCGTTCTTGTGTTGTTTTGTTGGACATATGTTGTCGTCGTTTCTGAATTGTATTTAAGTTGCTTTGCTAGTTAAAGTCATAGTTATTTTTCCGCTAAGTCGTATTGGCATATCAAGGTTTTAAGCAGGTTTTACTTAAGTTAGGCAATAAGTGCTAGCAAGTAGGTCGGAAACTACTGCCGTCATATCCCCTTTCGATTTTAGAGGGTAAACTGGGAAAGGATGTGACACATTGCATTTTTAGGTGTTTTAATTAATGTTTCAAGTTTGTAAGTCCGTGTCAATCGATAGAGTAATGGTTGCTGAAGAGATCTAGATCAAACGGAGGTGTTCGGGGCAAGTTTGGAACCAAAATTGAGAGAGAACAGCAGCATCCTGCTGCATAGTGTTGCCACGTTTTAGGGCAGACGCAACATCTCAAGTCGTAGTGTTGTAACACTGCTCTTAGCGTTGCAACGCTTCGAAGATGGGCAAACTCCAGGCGACACACGAGGGCTTCGTTCGGCTGCCTATTTTTTAACCTATTTGATATGTAATTTTATTTTACATTAATTAATTAAACTAATATAATGGTTATATTAATTTAATAAATTAATTTTGTTTTAGGGTGCCAAAATCGGTCTAATATTTACTGTTTAATTTAACTGTGCATTGGATGTATGTTTTAAATTAATTTTTGAATTATTGTTACATAGTGTATGTCATATAGATTAAAAAATACTCACCTTATGATAAACATGTACGTGCATCATGATTAAATATAAAGAGTTATATTTTATAGATGCATGCTTAAATTAGCATGGTCAAGCATCATAATATAAGAGTTATGTTAGTGATGTATGATTCGCCAAAGCATATATGTGCATCATACTATATATTAAAATTATTCTAATAAATAGTGGAATGATGTATGAGAATGCTTGATGTGATTATAGATTTAATTCATTAATTTATAAAAAGTTATAGTATTAATGAAATTGATTAAATTCTATTATATAGATTGCATGCAAACATAGGTCAATAATTTTACATTGTTTAAAATTGACTTATGTTATTTCTAATGGGGTTAGGAATAGTTTAATCTTTTAATTTGTTTGAATAGAATTGAAATGAATTTCAAAATTTATAAAAAATATTGCCCATGAGGGACATTTGTCTAAGGAAGGTTTTGTCTAAGAAATAGTATTTAAGTTGATGGAAATGGAACACCTATACTTGGAACCGATCTGGAAGGTAAATTGGGAAAATATTTTATAATCATGCAATAGCTAATTTATTTTATTAAAAGAGTTTAATAGATGGAATCAAGTATTGATAAATTATTCAATATAAATGTTATATTGAAGTAAATTTAAAGGACTGGAAAAATTCATTAGTCGGGGTTTTAACTCAATATAATAAAATCCTAATAAAATATTGGAATGCCTTAGTGGGAGGATATTGGTATAAGTGATATATCAAATTTCAGCTCTCACGTCCTCAAGAGTTCACACCGTGAGATTCATTCTCAGTTTCTGTTATCCTAGGAGCGGCCTACCTTCGGAGAGTGTTTGCAGGGGACAATAACAAGGTGAATGGAGAAAGTATTCATAGTAAGTGGGAGAGGGAGGCGTGTCAACGTATCCCACGATCTCCACTATTAGATTGCACCATGAGATTCATATAGTCCACCTGTATGTCATCCTTGAGCAACCATCCCTTCAGAGGGCCTCATCATAGGGGTCGAAATGATGCAAACTCCAGCAATGGATAGGGTTTCATAGGTTAATCTTCAACAATCGTCTTTCCTGGTAGCCTGTTGAAGCATACTTCTCGGATCCGAAAATGGGAAGGTCATACTAATGGGATGAATTAAGTCAATTAATGAATCCTTGACCGAAACAACGGTAGCTAAAAACTATAGGAATAAGAGTTATTCTGGTATTAGTGATTGGCTGATCACCCTTCAGTGGTTGTTGCTCTAAACCTTTAAAGTATCGTTGCAAAAACTAAAATCAATAGTTTAATTAGGATTCTTTGATTAAATGTGTTTTTGCTAAATTGATTGGATAATTAAGTAATAGGTTATGACAAATATAACTAATAAGGTCAATTTGTATATTTCAACATGTCTTCCTCAATAATATCCTTACTTAAAAATGAGAACTTCATTGGTCAAAACTAAGCGACGTGGAAATCTAACCTGAATACAAGGCAAGTCTGTCTGATGTCTTACCAAGAAGCATGAAGCCATGATCACTGCAGTCAGATCATGGAGACCCTCCAGAAGATGTTTGGACAACCCTCCTCTCAGATCTGACACGAGTCCCTCAAGTACATTTATAATGTGCGCATGAAAGAGATGCAATCAGTGAGAGAACATGTTCTTGACCTGATGGTCCATTTCAATGTCGCCGAAAGGAACGGTGTGGTCATAGACGAGCAAAGTCAGGTGTGCTTTATTTTGAAATCTCTTTCGAAGAGCTTTCTTCAATTTTGCAGTAATACGGTTGTGAAAAAAATACATTACACACTTACTATCCTTCTGAATAAGTTACAGACTTTTCAATCTCTTATGAAAGATAAGGGACCAGTAGAAGGAGAGGCAAATGTTGCCCATTCCAAAAAGTTCCGTGAGGGTTCATCCTGTAGGATTCAGGAAGCAAGAAGCGGAAGCAAAACAGGATCATTAAGTATTCTAATTCATTAAGTTTGGCTTCAAACTAAGCATGCTCATAAACTAAAAATAGAGTTTCAACACTAACATTTGAAGTACATTTGATTCACAATCTTCAGCTGCAATCTCCTTCTTCTTTGGATATGAACCACCACAAGGTCTTCCCTACTCTTTTCTCGGTACCTTAGATTGAGTTGTGGGACTCAAAATAAGCTTGAATTAAAGGGAATTGAGAGGAGGTTACTGGTTTTACACAATGTGAAGAACACTTCTTCAAACACAAATTCTTAGCCTTTAGCAACGATTGCTATGTCTCCATTCCACTCAAAATTCTAGCTTTATATTGTATGACTTTCATGTAATTAATAGCCTTGCATGAATCACAACTTATGCTTGAATAATTAAGCTGAAGAGAAATGGAATTATGTGTGAGCTGCTACAATTTGAAAGTGGAAAAATCCCACTTGGGTTTTTTCCATTTTTAAATTTCCTTTGATTTTTTTTTTATTTTGTGATTTCCAAAATAAAAAAAAAATTGATTAAAAAAATGAAAATTTATTAATTTTACAAAATTAATTCAATAATTAATTTTCTAATAAAATTAATAATTTAATATCAAATATTAAATTAATATAACACTCAATTCCACTTTTATGGATCCCTATTCATGAAATTAACATTTGAATCATATTTAAATATTAATCGATTCTCCAATTCCATTCAATTCCAAAATTAAACATGTAATATATCACATATAATTACTAATTCCCTTATTTCTAATTTGAACGTTTCAAATTAACTTATCACGCTACTCTAAGGCTAATCTGTTTGTGAGCTAGTAGGGGGACCTAGTGGACCTACATATCATGGGCTCCAACGATCCGAGATTAATTGGCTAAACTCTTTAGACCAAATTAACCCTCATTCGTTAACTACTAGGTCACTCCACTAAAGCTCAGAGTTGCACTTCCCTCACTATAGATATATTGTGTCCACTCGATATAACCATGATTAGTAAGTTAACCCTTCAAATGTTGTTCGTAATAACGGTTAAGTCAAAAGGCTGTTTTATCCCTGAGATTACCTCTTGCTCCTTAAGTCCCACTGATCCTCTAATGGAATAATTGGTTTGTGATCTAATCATCAAATCGAGTCCCTATCGAGTCAATGAAAGGGTGGGGCCCCTTGTTCAAGACCTGGAGTCAACACTTAATGGAACAACCTCTCTACTATCCCTGAGAGCGGGTAGGAGCGAATTCCATCTTGCACCCTATGTCCCCAGCTATCTACCCGATCTTACCCCTCAAATTAGAGGCTTATTGAGTCGGTGCTATTGAGCCAACCCTTACTTATGCAAATCTAAGGATAATCCCGAATAAACAAGAGTCATAGTTAGCTTAGGATTAAAGTCAAGTTACCTAGGTCATCGTTATGAAATAGTCAGTCTTAAATAGTAAACAACATTATAAAGTAAGAGTGACATATTTTGTGGTCCGATCTTATGTAAACTCATTGCATAGGAAGCCCCAACTTCTCATGTCACTACATGTATGAATCAGGATCACTTCATTTGTAGCACTTAACAACTCATTAAACTACAGAGTGGGCCGCATCCGATAGTGTTACCAGAATAAGGCACCCGACCTTATTCATATACTATAGATCATTTTGACTATTTACTCGAACATATTCCACTTTTATGTCTCCACATAAAGTTCAAAGACTCATATCATAGCCATGGATCTCTTAGGTTATTGGACTTATTTATAAAATGAAATAAGCAATTCATATATTCAATAATAACTTATTAAATTTTCAGAATAAGTTTTATTGTTT
This sequence comes from Benincasa hispida, assembly GCF_027475165.1. Classification (NCBI taxonomy): domain Eukaryota; kingdom Viridiplantae; phylum Streptophyta; class Magnoliopsida; order Cucurbitales; family Cucurbitaceae; genus Benincasa; species Benincasa hispida. The sequence continues at coordinate 23,409,241 of NC_143488.1, forward strand.
ACAAGTCACGAATCTAAGGACATAAAATCCAACAAACTCCCACTTAGACTAAAACTCCAGTGGTAACAAATATATTAATTTATAATACTGAGTTTTTGAGTTTTACGGAGAAATACAATAAACTAAGGCATCACATACCCATGGTTTGCCTTTAGGTATCAAATACCCGTGGGTTTTTTCTCCCACTTACCCTAGGTTATATACCTCGTAGTCCTAGTCTTACTAGGAGATTCTTAAACACTTTAGCTGAGGGAATCGTTATAAACACGTTAGTATACAATGGATTTCTTATTAAACTATATAGGGAATGCATCTTATTTTCACAACTCTTGTTTCTCGATACTGACCAAGACTTGATGACTTGAGTTTCCACTAAACCCAGATAATGGCTAGGTTGTCATACATTCCTCCCACTACATCAAGGTACTCTCAACTTTTGAGCAAGATGTATCTGACCTGTCTAAACAACTTTTGTTTACAGTGTCAACTCTAATCAATAATTCTTACAGATATACACTTGCTTTTATGGAAACTAAATAATACATGGTGATTTCATATACTTTTATAGGAAAAATTTAGTATTTGACAACAAAACACTTGACTTTTATTTTACATGAAAAGTATACTACTTTTTGGATTGTCTACAAATAGGCATGCTATTTGAACGATACTCCAAAACTTATGGTTTTGACACTAATTTATGTCTCGGACAGATTTCTAAACTATGTAAACATCTTTTACATATCATAAACAGCTTTTATGAGCTTTCCACATCTCATATGGAGTTTCAGGGGAAAAAAAAAACTTAAAGTTGGAATGATGTTCAAAATAATTAAGGAAATGAGGTGTAGAGTGTTTTCACTGAATTTCATGTTCTATCAAAATAGTCCTAGAAATCTCGAACTCTCAATACTTTTTACTTTGATCTAATCGAAGTATTTCGAATTTATTTCACCTAACAAGTTTTACACACCTTGAATCTTTCAAATGTTCTAAACTTATTACTTAGGTTAAATAACTCTTTGCCTTATTCATTTGTAGTCATTTAAATATCTGAATATTTGCAAAAGTCTTTTAACTTGATTGTTTCTAACAAAAGTTGCTTTACTGTAGAACAAATATAACTTTTGCTAATGAACATTTCATTTATAACAAAAGTTTATCCACAATATGTTTCGAACAAAAGATAAAAGAATTTTCATTACAGTAATAAAAGTAAATAAATTTATCTTCTAACAGCAACCGCATCTCTCATTGGTTGTTTTGAGAAATACACCCCTGTTCAAAACTTGGAGTTTAAATGAACTAGTTTCCTTATCTTGCTTTCTCTGCTGTTTTCTCTGCAAGGTATTGTGGGCAGTTTCTCTTCTAGTGCCTTTCTTCACGCAGTGGAAACATTTTTCTTTATCTGCAGCATTTATCTTGCCTTTTCTGTCAATAGGTTTCTTTTTCCCTTTCCCCTTATTCTTTTTTACCAGATTACTCTTATTCTTTGAAGGGCAATATCAGGCTTCTTAGAGGACAATCCTCTTTTCTCCGCAGTAGTAACATTTACCTCTGCTTCCAATTCTTTCGCTCTCATCATGGTTTGGTAGGCCTGAAACTCGTTGAGAAGCGTAGTAAAGTTATACTTTATTTTATTCATCAGTGCATTCGTACAGAACTGCAAGAAACTCTTCGGGAGTGATTCAAGAATAAAACCAACTTGACTCTTCTCATCAACGACAATAGCATTTACGTCTACCACATTGAAATGGACCATCATGTCCAGGACATGTTCTCTAACAGAGGCTCCTTCTTTCATACGGTAGTTGTAAACGTATTTTATAGAATCATGCCTCAGAGAGAAGGACGGTTGTCCAAATATCTCGCGTAGAGATTCCATAATCTCCTTGACAGTACTCATACTCTCATATTTCTTAGCCAACATCAGATATGCTGGCAAGAATATAGGCACGGGCTTTCTCGTTAGCCCTGATCCATCTGTCGTATGCATCTCCACATTTTGGTTTGCATTTGAGCTAGGAATGGGAGGACACACTTCTATTAAAATAAACCGTAGGTCATCTATCACCAGTATAGTATTTAGGTTTGATTTCCACGTAGCATAGTTATCTTCGATAAGTTTATCAGAAGCTAATAGATGTACTAAAGAACTCGTCATTTTGAAAATATAAACAAATTTTATTAGAGAATTATTTTTAAACTCAATCATATTTTAGAAAAGTAATAATTACCCAAAATTCCCATTATTTTTGCAATGATACTATAGCAATACATTCTTGACTAAATACTATCCCTAGAATAACTCATATTCCGATAGTCATTTAGTTATCGTTTTTTTTTTCAGAACATACTAACACTTTAGTAACTCCGTAAGTGTAACCCTCCATTTTCAGACCTCAGAGGTCAGCCCCAACGATGCTACCGAATTGGAAAGTCAAAATTGGAAAATGACCTAAGAAATCCTATCCATTTCTGGAGTTTGAGTTGTTCCGAATCTTATATTACAATCCTCCGAGGGGATAGTCATCGTTAAACGACTAGTGAGGTCGACTTAAAGATGACAAGCAGGCGCAAAATAGGAATCTCACGGTCCAAACAAACGAAAGAGACCACAGAACACGTTGACACATATCCTTCCCCCACTTACTATGAACTACTTCCCACATTCACCTTAATATTGACCCATACAAATACTTTCCGAATGGAATAGTCGAGGTTCATAATCAACACGAAGCGTTGTATGGACGTCATGGTATGAACTTTCTAGATACGTGAGAATTGAAATCAGTATATCATATATTTGATTTTACATTGAACAACTTCCCTTCATTCACCTTGATATTGACCCCATACAAACACTGTCCGAATGGAGCAGTCGAGGTTCATAATTGACACGAAGCATTGCATGGATCTCACGGTGTGAACATCTTAGGACGTGAGAATGAAAATCAAAACATTACTTTTGATTTTGCTGTGAACAACTTTCCCTATTCACCTGATCTTGATTCATGCCAACACTTTTCGAATGGAGTAGTTGAGGTTCATAATCGACACGAAGTGAAGCATGAATCTCAATGTGAACTCTTAGGGACAAGAGTGGTAAAAATAACATATCGTATACATTATTAATCTCTCACTGAAGCATTCTAAATTCCTACTGAAGTGTTCTAATAACATATCATATATGCTATTAAACTCCCATTGAAGTGTCCAAACATTTATTTGGGCATATTTTTACTCAGGTTTGTTCTGGCTAATTAAACAACCTAAGTCTAGGTTTTTATCCAAATATAACGTTTATATTTGGATTTAACCTATTATGTGATAAACCAATTTTAAAACCTTACACCACTCACTTATTGCTCATAAAACTGGTTAACAACGCTAAATTATTCGGCCATAATCCCTAAGTAGAAGGTGTTTTGTAGACCATCAATTTAAGAACCCCCAGCCTTAGACAGGATTATTTACCAGTTGAGTTTGTATCCATATTTTACAAGATGACGACCTATTTTAACTATTAAAACAGGTGATTAACCTACGTGAGCATGCGACTTATCTTTGTTATGAATTTTAAATGTCTAATCCAATTTTATAACAACTTACAAAATTTTAGACATGCTAAGCATCCATAATATATATCAAAGGCATTCAACATTTAATATAACATTTATATTAAAACATATGAAACCCTATACATGCATACTATATATTATAACACTTTATAACATACTTTCAATTCATGTATCATGCTTCCTATGGTAGGATTTAAAATCTACATGGCATACTTTATGCACATACAGTATTTATTTAATTATAACATACATCACATGCATAAATAATTAAACACAAACTGATATGATTTTAGTTTTGGCATTTACAAGCAAGCAAAGGCCTAATTATTACAAAAATCAGCAAAAATCGGCCACAAAACACTTCAGGATTGCTTGAACCGCCTTGAACTGGACTCGAACCTCTCAAATCAGACCTCCAATGCTCAAAACTTTGCTAATTCGGGCAAAAACCATCGAATACCATCAAACATCGAGAACATCGAGTATGCCATTGATCATCGAGTATGCCCTTGTGCATCGAGTATTTCATTAAATACCATCAAGTATGCCATTTCCATCGAGTACCATCGAGTATGGTATCATGCAATGAGTATTTCAAAAAATACCATCGAGTATGCTATCGATTACCATCAAGTATGTATCATGCATTGAGTATTTCACCAAATACCATCGAGTATGAACATCAAGTACCATCAAGTATGGCATCATGCATTGAATATTTCACCAAATACCATCAAGTTGCTCATTGAGTATGGCATCGCACATCGAGTTTTAGAGCATCGAGTATTGGGCAGTGACTAAAAATCCAGTTCCTGCTGCTTGACCTTGTTCACTTCTTTCTTCAATTACAACCTAACTGCAACTCTAATGACTCCATACGAATTATAAACACTTAAACACACATTAAGGCCCATTAAACAAGAGCCAGTTACAAGAATTATAACATAATTGAAAAGAAAACAATGTCAAAACTCAGGAAAAAAAAACATATCAGTTCACCATTCTCATACAATTTATGAAAAAAATACCCACTAAGCCAAAGTTAAATCGAATTGAATGCTTAAATGATGATCTGATACCAATTGTTAGATTCAAGAAGCAAGAAGCGGAAGCAAACCATGATCATCAAGCATTCTAATTTATTAATTTTGACTTCAAACTAAGCATGCTCATAAACTAAAAGCAGAGTTTTAACATTAACCTTTGAAATACCTTTGATTCACAATCTTCAGCTGTAATCTCCTTCTTCTTTAGATGTGAACCACCACAAGGTCATCCCTTATTCTCTTGGTGCCTTAGATTGAGTTGTGAGACTCAAAATAAGGTTGAATCGAAGGGAATTGGAGAGAAGGTTACTGGTTTTACATAGTGTGAAGAACACTTTGATTTTTCTTTTAATTTTGTGATTTTCAAAATCAAAAAACATTTCAATTTAAAAAAAATGAAATTTTATTAATTTTAAAAAACTAATTCAATAATTAATTTTCTTATAAAATTAATAATTTAATATCAAATATTAAATTAATTTAACACCAATTCCACTTTTATGAATCCCTATTCATGAAATTAACATTTGAATCATATTTAAATATTAACTGATTCTCCAATTTCGTTTAGTTCCAAAATTAAATATGTAATTATATTACATATAATTACTAATTCCCTTAATTCTAATTTGAACGTTTCAAATCAACTTATCACGCTACTCTAAGGCTAATCTGTTTGTGAGCTAATAGGGAGACCTAGTGGACTTACAGATCATGGACTCCAACAATTCGAGATTAATTGGCTAAACTCTTTACACCAAATTAACTCCCATTCGTTAACTACTAGGTCACTCCACTATACCAAAGTTGCACTCCTCTCACTGTAGATATATTGTGTCAACTCAATATAACCATGATTAGTAAGTTAACTCTTCATAGGTTGTTCATAATAACGGTTGGGATGAAAGGCTGTTTTACCTCCGAGATTACCTCTTGTTCCTTAAGTCCCACTAATCTTCTAATGAACAATTGGTTTGTGATCCAATCATCAAACTGAGTCCCTCTCGGGCTAATGAGAGAGTGGGGCCCCTTCTTCAAGACCCGGAGTTAGCACTTAAGGGAACAATCTCTTTACTATCCCTAAAAGCGGGTAGGAGTGAATTCTATCTTGCACCATATGTCTCCAGCTATCTACCCAATCTTACCCATGAAATGGGAGGCTTATTGAGCCGGCGTTGTTGAGTCAACCCTCACTTATGCAAATCTAAGGATAATCTTGAATAAATAGTCATAGCTAGCTCAGGATTAAGGTCAAATTACCTAGGTCATCGTTTTGAAATAGTCAGTCTTAAACAGTAAACAACGTTATGAAGTAAGAGTGACTTATTTCGTGGTCTGATCTTGTGCAAACTCATTGCACAAGTCGCCCCCATTTCTCATGTCACTACATGTACGAATTAGGATCACTTCGTTTGTAGCACTTTACAACTCCTTGTAACAACTACAGAGTGGATCGCATCTGATAGTGTTATCAGAATAAGGCACCAACTTTATTCATATACTAGATCATTTTGACTATTTACTTGAACCTGATCCACTTTTATGTCTCCACATAAATTTTAAGTACTCATATAATAGTCATGGATCTTTTAGTTTATTGGATTTATTTCTAAAATGAAATAAGCAATTCATATATTCAATAACAACTTATTGAATTTTCAGAATAAGTTCTATTGTTTACAAACCATGAGTTTTAGGACATAAAACCCAACACACCCTTAGGAACTAAGTATGTTCTTTCAACTTCTGATACAAAGAGGATTTAGAAAAAAAAAAAAAAGGAGAAAAGGGGAAGGCTCCCGCTATTGGTAAAGGCAAGGGCAAAACTAAGGCTGAAAAGGACAAATATGTCCACTGTAATGTGGATGGTCACTGGAAGCACAATTGCCCCAAGTACCTTGCTGAGAAGAAGAAAAAGAAGGAAGGTAAATATAATTTACTAGTCCTGTAAACTTGTTTAGTAGCAAATGACCATGATGCCTGGATACTTGATTCAAGAGCCATTAATCATGTTTGTTTTTCTTTACAGGGGATTAGTTCCTTTTAGTAGCTAGAAGAGGGTGAAATGACACTCAAGTTTGGAACGGGGGACGCCATTTTAGCTGGTGCAGTGGGAGCTACTTAGTTATCTTTTGGAAATAGATTTTTGTTTTTAGAAAACTTATACATTTTTTCAAGATGAAGAGGAACCTTGTTTCTATTTCCTAACAATCATACTTTGTTTTTTTTTTTTTTAATTCAAATGAAGCGTTCATTTTGAAAATGATGTAATTATTTGTTCAGGTAAACTAGAAGACTTTATATGTGTTAAGACCAACTAATCAAAAGTACTTTTAAATCATGAGATGTTTAAAACTGCTAATACTCAAAGTAAAAGGCATAGAATTTCTCCAAGTAACAATTAAATATACCTTTGGCATTTGAGACTAGGCCACATAAATCTCGATAGGATTAGGAGATTGGTAAAGAATGGACTTCTAAGAAAGATAGAAGATGATTCATTACTTCCATGTAAATCTTTTCTCGAAGGAAAAATGACCAAAAGACCTTTTACTGGAAAATGTTATAGAGTCAAAGAGCCCTTAGAGCTCATACATTCAGATATTTTTGGTCCAATGAATGTAAAGGATAGAAAAGGGTGCGAATATTTCATCTTATTGATAGATAAATATTAGAGGTATGGTTACTTATACCTAATGGAATATAAGTCTGAAGCCTTTGAAAAATTCAAAGAGTACAAGGCTGAAGTTGAAAACCTATTAGGTAAAAGTATTAAAACACTTCGATCTGATTTGGGTGGAAGTACATGGATTTAGAATTTCAGGACTAGTTGATAGAACATGGAATTCAATCCCAACTCTTAGCACCTTGTACACCACAATAGAACGGTGTATTAGAAAGAAGAGATAGAACCGTATTGGATATGGTTTGTTCTATGATGAGCTATGCTCAATTGCCTTAATCGTTTTGGGGGTATGCAATGGAGACTTCACATCTTGAACAATGTTCCCTCGAAGAGTGTTCTGAAACACCTTTTGAGTTACCCTAAGGAAATGAGAGGTGATCTGTTCTTTTGACTTCAAGAAAATAAAGTGTTTGTATCGACAAACACTACATTTTTAGAGGAAGACCACATGAAAGATCATAATCCACGTTGTAAAGTGATATTCAATGAAGCTACTAAAGAATCAATGAGGGTTGTTGATGAAGTTGGTCCTTCATCAAGAGTTAATGAAGAAGCCAGCACTTCAGGTCAGTCTCGTCCTTCTCAATCATTGAAAGTGCCTTGACACAGTGGGAGAGTTGTGATACAACCTGACCATTAGTTGGGTTTAACTGGAACTCAAGTTGTCATACCAGATGATGGTGGAGATGATCCATCATCTTATAAACAGGCAATGAATGACGTAGACAAGGACCAATGGGTCAAAGCCATGGACCTTGAAATGGAGTCTATCTATTCCAATTCAGTATAGAAGCTTGTAGATTTACCTGAAGGGGTCAAACCCATAGGGTGTAAATGGATCTACAAAAGAAAGAGAGATGTAGCTGGGAAGGTATAGAACTTCAAAACTAGACTTGTAGCAAAGGGTTATATCCAAAGGGAAAGGGTTAATTATGAGGAAACTTTTGCCCTTGTTGCTATGCTTAAGTTTAAAAGAATTCTCTTGTCCATAGCCATATATTATGAATATGAGGTATGACAAATGAATGTCATGACTGGTCTTTTGAATGGAAATCTTGAGAAGGATATCTTTATGTCTCAGCCTGAAGGGTTCATAGCCCAAGGTCAGGAGCAAAAAGTTTACAAGCTGAATCGATCCATTTATGAGTTGAAATAGGCATCCAAATCTTAGTACATTAGATTTGATACAATGATCAAATCTTTTGGCTTTGATCAAAATGTTGATGAACCTTATATCTATAAGAAAATCATCAAAGATATACTAACTTTTCTAATACTTTATGTGAATGATACCCTACTCATTAGGAATGATGTAGGGTACCTTACTGACTTAAAGGAATAGTGACCTTAGACACCTTAACAAGTTGAGGATATATTCCCTATATGCTTTGCAGTAGGCTAGACTTTTGTTATGCAATAGGAATTATCAGTAGGTACTAGTCCAATCCAGGGTTAGACCACTGGACAGTGTTAAGAACATCCTCAAGTATCTTAGGAGAACGAGGGATTACCAGCCGGTGTATAGAGCTGAAGATTTGATCTTTATAGGATACATTGACTTTGATTTTGAACTGACAAGGATTCGGGAAAATCCATGTCAGGATCAGTGTTTACCCTGAACAAGAGAGTTGTAGTTTGGTGTAACACCAAGCAAGGATGTATTGCAAAGAATCATTATGGAATCTGAGTATGTGCTACTTGTGAAGCAAAAAAAGGAAGAAGTTTGGCTAAAAAAGTTTCTAAGTGATTTGTAATGGTTTCAAATATGGACTTACCCATCCCTTAATATTGTGACAATAGTGGGCTAGTAGCTAGTGCTGATTTATTTACGAAGGCACTCTCTCGGCTAAAGTGTATAAGGGTCATCTAGATAATCTAGGTCTACGAGACATGTACATTGGATAATCTAGGAAAAGTGGGAGATGTGTAATAGGTACATGGATGCCCTAGTTTATTGTATTTATTTACAATAATGTCGTCTTTGGATTGTGTATAACTCACTGACTAGAGTTTTAGTTCAAATGGGAGTTTTTTTAGTTTTATGCCTTAAAACTCGTAGATAGTAAATGTTTATAATTGACTGTCATCAATAAAGAGTTATAGATTTTAAATCAATAAATGTTATTGTTTGTATTATTGTTTAATTTGTCGTAATCATCCTAAATCCATCGAAGGTGCCTTATGAGTCTTGAACTGTATGTGGAGACTGAAAGAGAAACCGCTGAAGGTTTTTCAGTGGAAGCGGGGATCGTTTCCATTTTAGTTCTAATAGAATTCATAAATTTTACATATCAGAAAAATATGCATTAAGAAACATAAAATTACAGCGTGCTTTTGAGTGAGAATTAGGGAAGAAGATGACACTTACCCTTGATGCCAATTAATTCTTCACGTATTCCCTCGACCAGGATCTTCTTCTCTAAGATCTCTAATTTGAAAACCCAAATGGCACCACCACAAAATAGAACCTCCTGTATTCTCCTTAGGGATTGAGAATAAGCAGGAGGCGTGGGCTCTGCTATGGATTTTGGAAGAGGGAAAAGAGAAGAGAGGGGAATGAGGATAAGTTTTTCCTAGAGAGAACTCTACTCTGTTGAACTTCGAGGAATAAGATGAAGAATGAATCGTTTAACCAACCAACCTCGCTGCACGTTTTTCTAAGGAAATTTATATATATATACACACACATTATATATATATACACACACATTATATATTATATCAAATATAACATATAACCTATAGTATTATTTTTTCTCAACGGTGCATGACATTTAATATAAATCATATTTATACTAAATTCAATTACATGAATCTCATCCATATAATTAATATTCGAATCATATTCAAATATTTAATTCCTCTCAACTATTTATGATATTTAACATAAATCATATTTATATTAAATTTAATTATATGAATCTCATTCATATAATCAGTATTTGAATCATATTCAAATTCCTTTCAAAATACTTTATATTATAATGTATTTAATACATTATATTAATTATATCACATATAATTAATTTAAATAATTATATCATATATAATTAATTTCCCTCAATTAATTTGAACAATTCAAATTAATCCAAAATTAATTCTCAATTGAATCCCTCTTGAGCTACAGATGGGACCTCGTGGACTTGTAGATTGAAGCTCCAATGGTACTTGGATAATTAATTAAAATCTTTAATTAAATTACCCAACTTCCATTAATTGTCGATCATTCCACTAAAGACTGACAGCTGCACTCTTCACAGTACAGATATATTTCTGTGTCTATTGGATATAACCAGTCAATAATGCAATGACCCTTCACAAATTGTTCGTAAGTACAACTGGGCCAAAATTACCGTTTCGGCCCTATAGTTACATCCAACTTCTTAAGTACCATTGATTCCTCTAATGAATAATAAGTCATAGTCTAACTATGACCAACTCTCTTTTGGGCTAAAAGAGGGTGTGGCCACAATGTTCAAGCCCTAAATTCAGCCTTTAAGAGAGAAATTTATCTACTTACCCTGACATCAGGGAAGAAGTGAATTTCGTCTTGTATAGTTGTGTTTCCAACTCTCCAGTGAGATGAATCCCCAAAATGGTAGGCATATTGAGTTGGCCATCTGACCACTCTCACCCATAAAAATCAAATGACCGCCTTCATGGGCAAAAGTTCACAACTCACTCAGGATTCAGGTCATGTCACCTATGGTCATCTTAGTGAAATATGAGTCAATACTATTAACGGTGTTATATAATAAGACTAATCATTTCGTGATCCAGTCTTATACAAACTCTCTGTATAAGATACCCCCGCTCATATGTCTCTACATGAATGATTAAGATCAGATCATTTGTAGCACTTTACCACACTTGTAACATCTATAAAGCGGGTCGTATTCGTAGTGTAACTAGGATAGGTACCCAAATTTATCCATCTACTATAATGTATATAAAACTGTTTTAAACAAGTTCTACATGTACGTCTCTACATACTTGTATAAATTATATAAAATAACCTAGGATCTTAGTTTTTAGATTGAATTTATGCTCATAAAATAACAATTATTTTATTAATAACAATTTGTTTATACAATGTTTACAAACTACGAGAATATAACAGAGATTCAGGACACCAATCCAACCAGAGACATACGGTGATAATGCTCAAGATTTAGCCTAAATGGTCTACAGTATAGGGATAAGACTGGGTACCTTATCCTGGTAACACTATGGATATGACCCACCTTGTATTTGATATAAATGTAATGATCCAACATGTTCATGTAGGTGGCATGCGAGTGAAGGTATCCTATGCAATGAGTTTGCATAAGACTGGACAGCGAAATAGTAATCACTAGATGTAACACTGTCGACTAGTTTGGTTCCTATTTCAATAGGATGACGTAGGTGACTTAGTCTTAATCTTGAGTATATTATGAACTATTGTTCACGAAGGATTGTCCTTTGATCTGCATAGGTGAGGGGCGCAAGAGCGCTCGATCAGTGAGCTATTACGCACGCTGAAAGAGGCCTCCGATAACTTAGCTAAAATCGGAAATGCTTATAGTAAGCAAAATAATACGAAAAGAAAAAGAAGGAGGCAGAGTTTGGTTTTTTGGGGGTAGATCGTCGACCCAATATGTGTACCATTTTGAGGACGAGACCAAGTGGGGAGCACTGGTACTTAAGGAGCCAGAGGTAACCAAAGGGTAAAACAATAATTTGATCCAATTGGAATTACAAACACTTATGAATGATTAATTCACTGTTATTGGTCTATATCCGAGGACATAGAAATATAGTTGTGGTGAGAAGAGTGCAGTTGTGGGTCTTTAATGGAGTGTACCCACAGTTAAGAATATTGATTAACTTGATTAAAGAAGTTGACCAATTAATCCCATATCATTGGAGCTTCTAATCTATAGGTTCACCAAGTTCCCTCATTAGCTCACTAGAGGATACTTAAGTGGGATAATTTGAATTGTTCAAATTAATTTGAGAAAACTATATATTGATGTGATTAATATATAATTAATTATAGATTTGATCTATAATTAAATATGAAGAAGTAATATTTGAATAAGATTCAAATTATTTAATTCAAGTGAATTAGAATCACAATGAATTATTTAATAGAGCGCTTTTGCACATATACATGGGATGTATATGATAATCAAATATATACATTAAATGGGTTTAATGTATAAATGATTATTTTATTATTGTGCAAATTAAAAATTAAATAAGTGTTATTTAATTAAATGGGCTAATTAACTAAATGAATGTTATTTAATTATAGAAAAGAAAGATATATTGGGAAAGATTCTTAACTCTTTCCTATATAAAGACCTTCTCATGGCCCTTTGGATGTACACATACTACCCACTTTGGTTGTATAGACACTCTGACAATACACAATTCTCTTGTGTTATTATGCAGAATTTTCTCTAAGCCAAATCTTCTCTACTCTCCTTCTCCCAGTAGTTGGATACCACCTATTCTTCTATTGGGATCCCAGAGAATAACAAGATAACTCTCATGGTAGTGTTTGAGATCGCTCAAGGAGTTGTTCGTGATCAAGACCGCTTGGAGATTCGTTCATTGGAACCTTAGAGAAGCTTGTTCGTGGCGCTAGGGAATCTACAAAGGTAAGAACTGCTCTAACCCTTTTCCCTAGAAGCATGCTAGTTTACATGTTTATCTATTCCGCCTAGAATAGAGATTATATTTGTTGTAAAAAATCGAATTGCGGGATGAAACGTGATCTCTTGCGAGAACGCTTCCACTGTGGTCGGGATTCAATCTTGGTCCCTGCAATCAATCTTTCCCCAAATTAAAATATCTTCTCGGAGCAAAGAGAATAATCAAGTATATTAATGGGATAAGTGATTACAGGTTATTCTATACTTCTAACACTAGCAGCTCTCCTGTAGGCTATTGTAATGCTGACTGGGCTGAGGACCAAAAAAAAATCTAATATCTTGGTTTAGCAAGAAATTTTTTTTTGTCTTATTATCTACTATAGAAGCCGAATATATTGCAGTAGGCAGTGGTTGTACCCAATTAATGTGGATGAAACAAATGTTAAAAGATTATGATGTTCCACAGGAAGCCATAGCTCTTTATTGTGACAACATAAGTGCGATCAATATTTCAAAAAGTTTGGTCTAGCACAAGCGAACTAAACATATTAATATTCGACATCACTTCATTAGTAATCTAGTTGAAAATAAATAAATTGTTCTTGAACATATTCAGGCTAAAGATCAGTTTGCACATATTTTACTAAAGTTTTGGATGCAACTCAATTTGAAGCTTTTTAAGAGCAAGTTTGGGCCTTTGTAAAATTAATTTATAGCAACTAATTAATTTGTGTTGTTTTTGGCAGCGTTGGGCATGGTTATTAACAAGCCCATGACTCTCTGTTGGTGGCCCACATTTTGTTTCATGATGTGGTTATTTTAAATTTAAAATTAAGTAGGTGACAGTTATTAATTGAGGCGGTAATTCATTCCAACGTGGTTGTTCATATTTTTTTCCCACGTTACTTAAACGACTCGTGTGATCTGTTTTGTGTATTATACTTGCATGATGGTGATTATTAGAAAGAAGACTTATGTTCATGAGAAAAAGATGGTTCGTTTGAAAGAGAAAGCTAATGAAAAGAAGATTGTTGAAATAGATATCCCCGTGACTACTACCAATGCTTATGGAATTCGAATACGAGGGTTACATTCTCCCTCAAACGATAATCTTGCTACTTCTCGTTCCATCAAGTGAAAGAGATCAAATGTTGGTTCTCCAGTCTCTGTTAAGAGGAAGATTGACATGTTGTCCACAATCGCCTTGACTACGACTGATCTTGTAGGATCATGTAAGACAATTTTAGCTAACTCTAACAAATCATCTTCTAGTAGTTCCTCTGAATCTAAACAAGATTACCATGTTGTGAGTCATGTTTCTAAGAAAACGTGTCTTCTGACCATGGTGAACCTTCTAGTAAAGAAGTTCGAGTTTATGAACTGTTTTTTTAACAAACCGAATTTTCCCTCTACTTTTGAAACTAGTCCTGTTACTGAGAATGTTCATGTCTCTAGAACTAGCATTGACGCTCCTTTGAATGTTGTTAGTTCGTCTGAACTGATTGATCGAGTTGTTCATGAGTCTAAGTTGAGTTCTTGTGGTAATGTTACTGTGAATGTCTCTAGTTCTACTATTAATGAGCTCGTTGTGTTATTGTCTGTGTGTAAGAATAAAAGTGTTGTTGAAAGGTCTGTTGAATTCTCTTTTGTTCATGTTGTTGATGGTGGGTCTGATAAAAATGAATTTTTAAATAATCAAGTGCTCGATAAGTCTGCTAATTTGTTGTCTTCGAGTGAGAATGTTGAAAAAGTGTAAGACGAGAGTGGTAATCTTGAAAGCATTAATGTTGATCATAACCAGTTTGATAAAGGAGGGGAGTTCTGCAAAACCTTTGGGTAATCCTCATGAGTCAAATTCTTCCAGTTAGGATGATGTTCCTCTTAGCCAAATGTTGTCCAAGTTGAAAGATGTCGTAGAAAATGCAAAGATTAGTTTGAGTCTTTAAAAGAAAATTCTAATGAAGAAGATGCTGAAGACGTATCTGAGTCTTCCACAGATTAGGAGTTGATCAACAGTTTTTATGATGAGTTTGAAAATGTCCAAGGGACAGCCGCTCGTGCATATACACGAGGTCAAAAGAAAAAGTTAAATCCTACCTCTATTCCTTTTGTGCCTCTTGATGTGCCTCATTTCACTCTGAGGAAAGTGCTTTCTTTTGAAAGTTTGTTACTAAGAGGAAGATTTTTGCTGAAAAGGTTTGTCAGAAAAGGCTCAAGAATGTCTTGATATCATAGAGTTGATTATCAAAGCTGATATAATAGGGACTATATTGAACCTTGTTCCCTATTATCTTAGACTTGTCAGAGAATTTATTATGAATATCTCGCCTGCTTTTGATGATGCCAATTCTCCCGACTTTCGAAGGGTTTATTCAGAAGCTACAACTTTGTTTTTATTACTATTGTGATCAATTCTTTTCTTGATAGGAATGTTTCCCTTAACACACATGAGTTGTGTTCTTCTGTGAAATATTTTGTTTCTGAATTAATATAAAGGTTTGAAGAATGTTTGGCCTAAGACTGGACAGTTTGCTTCTGTTGAGCTACATGTTGAATATGTTGTGTTGTTTTACATTAGGATTGCCAGTTGGTGTCCTCCTTCTCACACTCTAGTTTTTCAATTGCTTTGGCTACTTTGTTATATAAATTTGGAAAAAGTGCTACTTTTGACTATCGAGCTTTTGTCATTGGATAATTATGAAGGCATATTGGATCACAAGCTTTGAGCTTACCCATTACTTATCCAAGATTGATTTGTCGAATTATGCTATCTTAGAAGCTTGACTTGCTCTCAGATGCTGAACCTATTAGTGCCAATCTTGGGATGTTGAATTTCAACTACAAATTATTTCAAGGGCATTTTGTTCCAAACATTACTCCTTCTTCTCCTAGTACTGTCGAGGAAGCCCCAAGTGCAGATTTGGTTGCCTTTTCCTTTGGTCATCATCTTATGCACTCTTTGTCTGAGGAGATTAAAATGCTAATGATGTTATAGATCATGCTTCTGATGGAAGTGTGTACTTACTATGTTGGTGAATTTGATGAGGTAGGTTGGGGAAGATTCTGATTGTGTTGGGCCTTCTTCATAAATATTTTCTTTAAGCCAGGGAGAGTTGGTTGATTGGTTGCCATTTTGACTTTTTTTTTTTTTTTTTTGGCTTGGTCTGATGGTTGGATGACAACAGATGCAAACGTTTGGTTTGGTGTTTGGCCTGTTGTCGGTCTTTGGACTGTTGTTTATGTTTCGATATCTTTTGTCTTTGGTGGGTCGAGACTTGTTTTTCTCAGCCTTGTTCTTATTTTTGCATGGACCTTTAATACTACTATGGTTTAACAGTTCTATTATTTTTTGTCTACCCTTGTTAATTGTTGGTATGGGTTGGAAGTGTTTAATATGTCCAGTGTTAAAGAAATTATATATTTGGTAGTTTGTTAGAAATGTGATATTGCCTAATTATATTTCTTTTAGGTAGTTGGCATTGACCCCTTGGGCTTTTAGAAGTTGTCTTTGTTTTTTTCTTTGGTGGATCTTGTCTCAAATGATGCTATTTTAGATGTCAAATATGCAAAATATTTCTTTTCTTATTTAACTTATTCTGCAGAATATTTTATTTGGGATGTTTTCCTTTATGGTGGGCTAATGATTTTATGTGGGAATATTTTCCATCATTGTGTTGTGCTATATAAGTCCAAGAAGTCTTCATACTAGGGTTGCCACATCAATTATTTGTAAGATTATTATGTGAGCTTTACAGAATTCTTACAACACTACATTGTTTTTTAGTAGAAGTTCTTTGAGCTATTTCTGGCGGTGTGTTCTTCACTTGTTCTTACTTCAAATCACGAAGGTTGATTAGTCTTAGAGGGAGCCCAAGACTTTTTTCATCGAGAAGGATTTCTCAAACCTTAGGGGGAGCCTAAGGTATTATTCATCGAGAAGGGAGTTCTCAAGATTTAGGGAGAGCCTAAGTTCTCATGTAAAGGAGTTTACAAGTAGAAGGAAAGATATCATCAAGTGAGGGGGAGTCTCACACACTTAGGGGGAGCCTAAGTTCAAGAGAGAGGGAGTCTCACATCTAGGGGAAGCCTAGGTGATCAGCTAAGTCAGGTTGTATGGGTGTCACTGTAATCGCGGTTATTTACAGATAAGTACAACAATGAAATTACTTGACTTTTATATATATATATATATATATATTGTGGAATATCTTTTCCAATCAGCAATCTCGTTGTGTTTATCTTTGATTTACGCTCTGTTATTTTATTGTTCTCTCTAAAATTGTTAGGACATCGTGTGAGACAATCGTATAGTGTGTGAATAACCAATTTCCAAAAATTCACCTCAAATGGTCTCTTTGATCATTTAACTCTTTAAAGCTCCAAGTTCGTCTTTGCCTAGAAATCGACTCCCGATCGTCCTTGTAGAGGGCCTTAATCGAACTCCATTAATTCTGAATGAAAAGATTTTTTAAATAATGTTGGAAATGTCACAGTGCCTTAGCAACAAAAGCAGTGCCACAACACTGTTGAATTAAAATGACGAGCCCATGAATCTGTATTGCAGTACTGTAAGGCTAGAGTTTAGCATTGTATCACTGCCCTATTTTATGGCCTCAACCTTAAAGTGCCAAGCCTAGCGTTGTGGCACTACTTTAAGGTCATTTCCGTCTCCATTTGACCTCTTTTCATGTCTTAGCACTATTTTGCCCTTCTTAAGACTATTTTCTTCAAAACTCTACTAATTTCGCTTGAATGCTCAGTTCTATAAATTCAACATAGAAAAGCATCAACGAATACTAATTATCCATCAAACCAACAAAATTCTAAGTTTAAGAAAACACTTTTTTAGTGCTTTTCAAAAAGTTGCCAAAAGTTTGTAGATATATTACCGAATATCGCAAATAAGTCATCGACACATGTCGTCTGGTTGTTTCAATTTCTTGCCTTTTCAATTCCAGTTTTACAATTTCTAACTATTCTGGATTTTCAACCTTATCTTTCAGAGAAATTTGACTGTATGATAGATTTTATTGTTTGGTTTTGAAAAATAGCAAAAAATGTAAAACATCATATTTATAGCCGCTCACACCTTCGTCACATATAGAATGTTGAAGATATGCCCCTAGAAATCTCTAACTTTCTAGATACATGTAACTAAATATTCAAATAAGAACTCAATATCTTGTGGATTTGTTCTTTAGATATAATATATATTTTCATTTTTAGATGTACTTGCAAATATAGTATTTTTTATCTGAAGAGTGAGTTGTACCTAACCTTTGTGTTCTCCACTTCTTTACCACAAACACAAAAAAGGAAAAAAATATTTTAAAGAAATAAAATTGCCACTTAACAATTTTATATTGAATGCAGCTTGGACTGCACACAACTAAATAGTTTTCTTACCCGAATATTTTTTTTAAAATTTTAAACTATTTTAGTTGTTATCCAATTATCATATCATTTATTGAATTTTAGCTTTTTTTTTTTAGTATATCATTTTAATTATTGTATGATATATTTATCTATATGACCAAATTAAAAATTCAAATGTGAAAAAGTTAAAAGATAAATTGTCAAAGGTGAATTACACTTGGGCAACAATTATACTGATTTTCATATATGCCCTCGCAATTGCACGGTAAAAAAATAATTTGTAGTTTATTTATATATTTTTAATTAATTTTAATATTGCAACGACAAATATTGTGACAATTATACCAAACTACAAATTGACATCTTGATTGGCTTGCACATTGAAAGCGAAATTTATTGTTATATTTATCGTGGATGATTTTTCAAATTGTAAATAGTAACATGACAAATATTATCATCATGGTTAGATTAATTTTATAATTTGTTTACTTGGATATATGAAAATGATTTTATCATCCAATAGTGAGTTACAACTAATTCAACTCCAACGATGGATAACATTATTATTTTTATTAGAAAATTTTATTTTTTATTTAAATAAAAATTATATTGAAAATGACTCATTCAAACCTAAAAAATTTCACAAAAAATATTTGGTTATGAAATTTTTTTCTTAAGAAAAAAAAATGAATAATTTTTCCTAAAAAACAAAATGTTGTGAATTTCTTGGGACTGAGAATTGAATTACTGTTCTGGAATGTAGTTTGTACCTTTTTTTCCTTAAAAGGCTATTGCACTAGTTTATAATTTGTTTTATGATGAAATCAATATTTACCATAAACTGTAACCACTTCAACTCAAAGCTTTCAATCTCATTCAAATCATTTAAGGGCAAAAAAAATTTAAAAATGTGGCTGCTGGGATTCGAGCCCAGGTCTCCACGGCCACAACGTGGAATTCTCACCACTAAACTACAGCCACACAACAATCTAAGAACTATAAATAATGTATCAATTATTAAAGTACCATTTTGGTAACTATTCCGTTTTTTATTTTTAGTTTTTAAAATTAACCATATTTCCTCCCATTCTTTTTATTTTTTAAGATAATGATTGAATTTTTAACCAAATTCCAAAAACAAAACAACTTTTTAAAACCTTTTATTTTTAAAAAATTTGGCTTGATTCTTTAAATCATCTGTAAAAAATGATAACATTTATCAAATTAAAAACTATAGAAAATCTATAAATTGATTAAAAAAAAAATAAAAAACCTAACGTTATTGGAAATATAACGTTCAAGGACTGAATTTGTTATCTATATTTAAATTGATAATTCATAGATTTGAACCATTATAGAAAAAAATCTAATGGTTAGATTTAAAAATTTGAACCGTTATAGAAAAAAATCTATAAATATAGATTTAAAAAATATAGAAAATCTATAAATAATAATAATTGGAAATATAAATATGATGCATCAACATTATTATTATTTATCAATTTCCATAAAATATTAACGTTAAAGGACTGAATTGGAACCATTAAAACTTAAAAGTACAAGATTAAAATGGAATAAAAAAAAATACGAAAGCAATATTCTAACCAATATTTATATTATTTCTCTATTTGGCGTTTGAACTAGAAATACTTGTATTGAGTGATTATTAAAAATAGAGTATATTTTTATTTATATATTGGAAGGGGGCTATATCCATATTTTATAACTCATGTGGGTAGACTTCTAAATGTATATGATAACTTTATAACCCAATTATAAAGAATAATAATAATATAGAAAATTACATTCATGGTTCTGTTTAGGCTATTATATTAAACATTTGAATCAACTAAATTTTAAAAATTTCAATAATACTTTTAAACTTTTTTTAAAAAAATTAAAAAATACATTAACTATTATTACTTTATTTCAAAAATAACTTTGAACTTTTAGACGTTTTAATAATGTAAACTTTAAGAAGGTTCAAAAAAATACTTTTATCATAATATATAGACAAAATAATACTTCATTTCAAAAATATATTTGAACTTTCAAATTTTGCATTAACACTCTTGACCTTTAAAAAAAAGTTTAAAAAAATTATCTTGAGTTAGAAAAGAATCAATTCATTTACAAATTACATTTTTTGCCAACTACTTTAATATCTATATATCTCAACCAGCATCGATACAAAGACCAACACAAAAACTTTAAGAATCACCAAATTTTTGGACTTTCTAAATAAAATCTCAACCACGACAAAGACGAGTACTAATCACAATTGGGTGATAGAGCGAGCACCAATGAGGGGATCTTCAAAGTTTTCTCTTTTTTTTCTTTTTTTCAATGGCCATTTTTTTCGTCCTCTTCCTAGACATCACCTTTTCTATGCAATATTTAGAAAAACATTTTGTAGTTTGTTTGAACTTTTTGAATTAATTTTAGTGTTGCGAACGACGTTTTTCATGACAAATTTCCTAGACTACAAATTGACATCAGAAACTTGTAATTCACAACCGTACAGTTCTTCATATTTTAATTTTAAATTTAAATTAGTATGTAAAAAGAAATTGATTAGATTGTTGCTAGTTTTTAGTTGACATTTTTTTAAACACAAATTGACAATATGAACTTAAAATAGTGTCACCCAAAGGCAACTCAAATACTTGGGTATCTATGATTCGAGACAAATTTGAATTTTCATCATTAATTTTTCATATAATATTACAAGAAACGATGGAAAATAATATATTAATATTATTATGCAGTTTGATAATCTCCTTTTTAGAAAACTAATAAACAATAATATTTCAAGGAAAGAAACTTTTCCAAGTGTGGGATTTCCACCCACGTACTAAGAAACAAACTCTAGCATTTAGTGTTCATCATTCAAGCTAATATTTGATCAAGTAAGGTTCTTAGGCTTGAACTAAAAACTAAAAACCTTGATTGTTCTTACCTTGGATCAGGGAGCGTAATAGTCAATTCATTAGTTGAAGTTGATTTATCTTTACTTGAGGCACTTTTCATTGCAATGGCTTCATTTTCTATGAAAAATCCGGGTTGTTTTGGTTGCAACAGGGGAATTTCACAGCCTAACATCATAACCACCGATGACATTGTGGGTCGATCATTAGGATGTTGTTGAACACACAACAAACTGATATTGATACATCTCAATACCTCTGAAAGGCTGCATGTTTCTCGAATCGCATCATCGATCAATTCTTCTATATTTCCTTCTTTCCACAATCGCCATGCCTATCGTACAAGAAATGAAGACAACAAAATTTTCCAATCATAGAATTTTGAAAAGAAGAATGCTAATAAACAATTAATCCTTGGGACTTACATATGCAATTAGGTTTTGGTCTTTCAAATGGCAGAAAGTTCTGCTTCTTTTTCCACTAATGATCTCCAGCAACAAAATGCCATAACTAAAAGCATCAGATTTCACAGAGAATTGTCCATCAAAAGCATATTCTGGTGCCATATATCCACTGTTGAAAATAATAATTTTAAAATCCGTGAATTTGACAAAGCATAAAAACAAGATGTTTGAGGAAAATATTGAGGTTTCCTTACTAAGTTCCAACCACTCTTAATGTTCGTCCTCCTGTTTGATCCCCACCACAAGTTTTAGCTAGCCCAAAATCAGAGATTTTTGGATTCATATCCACATCAAGTAAAACATTACTTGCTTTTAAATCTCTATGTATAATCCTCAATCTAGAATCTTGATGAAGATACATGAGTCCTCTAGCAACTCCACAAATAATGCAGTACCGTTTTGACCAGGTTAATAATCGACGTTGTGTTTGATCTGTCAATTTAAAATTTACTTAGTCTTGTAAATGTGAAAGGTAAACACTAAGGCACAATATATTTCAATTAACGTGACAAATTAAAGAAGGATGTTTCAAAGTATTCTTACCAAATATAAAGAAGTCCAAACTTTTGTTAGGCATATACTCATAAACTAGCATTTTCTCGTCTCCTTGAATGCAGCAACCAAGAAGCTTTACAAGGTTTCGATGTTGCAGTTTTGCAATCAGGCTTACTTCATTCTTAAATTCATTCGTTCCTTGTCCAGAACTCTGCGAAAGTCTCTTCACTGCAATATCTTGTCCATTTGTAAGCTTACCCTGGAAATTCAAAATTTCCTTTATATTTCTGATTTTAAAAGAATAAAAAGTGTGGGTCAAATCAATTAACATAAAAATAACTACCTTGTATACCGGCCCAAAGCCACCTTCTCCTAGCTTATTATTAAGTGAGAAGTTATCTGTGGCACTGTTAATCACGGATAGATCAAACAAGGGAAGCTCCAGGTCTTGAGCTTCTATTTTCTCATGGTCATCTGCAATTTGAAGGTTAGTCAACGTTGACATCTATATTGAGTAACATTGACT
This sequence comes from Benincasa hispida, assembly GCF_027475165.1. Lineage (NCBI taxonomy): Eukaryota > Viridiplantae > Streptophyta > Magnoliopsida > Cucurbitales > Cucurbitaceae > Benincasa > Benincasa hispida. The sequence continues at coordinate 23,431,984 of NC_143488.1, forward strand.
GAATTAGAATGGATTCAATCTACTGAAGCCGAAATAAAACTTTGTTGGAAACAAAAATTCAATCTATTGTTAGCTCATATTTGAATAGTGTAATGAACGTGATGGAAAAAAATTATCCTGGAAAAGTTTTGGAAGTTCATGTAAAGATCATTTCAAATGATACAAAACAATTATCAAGAATAAGAATTTGGGCAAGAAAAAAGTAAACTTAAATTGCAACCTCGATTTTCAGTCTTTAAGCTATCTTCTCAAAATTTGTTCAATTTTCAATTTTAGCATATTTGTTTGACTGTTTCTTCAAAGGCAATCCATTGAAATAAGAGTATTTTAGGCTCAATGGCAGAATGTGTTGCATAATGATGGTTTGAGAAATAATTACGATTACCTTTGAAGGTTGACCTCTTTTTGAAAATGTATACGCATATGCAGAGGATGACCAAACCTACACCGGAAATCACAAACAAAGCAATCTTCACCTTAGGATTCAGTCTCCCAGTTTTGTTTGGCTCCCTATGCTTGACTTTTCCCATCAAAGGAAAGGTTAATCAATTACCATATAGTATACATTCAAATCAATGTTTATTTGTTGAACATTACTGAAATTTAACATAAGCCTTTACCTAATTCTGATGCCAGCATTTTGACATATAAATCCTGTCCTGCGTCCGGGATCAGTTTCAAGTCAATTAGATCACCAATCCACAAGGCACAGCCATTGCCACTGCCACTGATATTTGTCATTGCGTAAGCCATACATGAACAATTTCTCAAGCATTTTTGCCTGCACTCTTCAAGATTCATGCTTTTGTTGACCCAAGTATGCTTTGTGTCTGGCAATTTCAACTGGCTGACCTGTGCAAACCCAACTTCCTCACCACAGTTCATCAGTTTGTTTCGTTCACAACCGTCCGCAAATTCCCCTGTCCTCCAACTATCAGGTGATCTTGGCTTAAACCCTTCTAGACATTTACAAGATGGAGTGACTCTTATATCACAATATCCATAAGGGCCACACAGGGCATAATTGTCACAGTAATCTCTTGGTAATGAAGTGTAAACTCTCCACCGTCTTTCAGCTACAGACCACAAGTATAATATTCGCATGTAACTCGATTGGTTCAGCACCAACATCACTGAATGAGACTTATTTACAACAGAGTACTGGTAATAAACCTCGTCCTCATTTGAAACAAAGTTAAAGTTCAAAATTGGCGCTGCGGCTAGTGGTCTACTACTGAGCCTCACACCATTCCATGGGCCATGCCTAACGTACTTTTTGGAACCTCTCCACATGACAGTCTCGGGATATTCATGAAGCTCCATCCTCCAACTGAGGTCTCCAGGAGATGGATCATTTAGATTCTTCCAAGCCTCTAATCTTCTTTCTATGTTATTTCTCAAGTCCCAGCCTAGCTTCATTCCAGGCAAGAGAGTGTCGGAAGGGTAATCAAAGCTTTGCCAGGAATAGTTTTGGGGATTTTCATCTTCCCAGTTCCTCAGTACAAGATTTCCAGTGTCCAATAATTGGAGTATCCCATTGGGGACTTTTCTCAGTAACCTGGCGGACCAAACAATGGCAGTGGAATTATGGCTGTAGAGTGTAAGATTTCCTGTTGTAATGTTCATCACCAGTACACCAGAAGAATCATTAATGGGGTTTCTCCTGTTCGCAACCCAAACAGAGGTCGGACCTCGGCGATTTTTGAACCAGATTCCCAAGTAACGGTTGCCGGGAAGTCCAGGACTGAAGAAACCCAATTTAAAGATTCCATTTCTAGAGACCAAACTAAGGCCATCTCTGAGATATGGGTTTTGAGTCGTTAAGGAATCGGAGATAGCTACAGACCTGAAGAGAAGAAAGACTAAGTTAAAAGCCACGAGTATTACAGAGAAAGAGTTCATATCGATGAGCAGCCATGAGTATAACCCTCAATAAAATACTGACCGTGCTACAATAAAATGTTACGAGTTCAATGGAGTCGTTGTAGACCGACTAGCACGACACTCCCTAAAGGAAAACGATGATTGACTAGCTTTTTTTTCTTTGACAATGAGGGCATCAACAAGGAAATTGTGCGGCTCATCGAGTGGAGTTGGTCGGTCAGAACGGCAACCATCAGCAATGGTGACCAGTTGATTTGTCATCATTTTATCAAGAAATGACTTTTGCGTATGAAAAAATTTCCGCTAATAATGCCAAAGCATACCCCTTCTAGAAAATTTTACATGCTTAGCAATGGATGTATGTACCAATCTAGGGCTAGAGTATAAATCAATTGGTTAAATAAATATATTTTCAATCAAGAGATTAGAAGTTCAAATACATCTATTTTCACTTATTGTTAGGATTGAGATTTGCAAATAACTAGAGAAGAATAGAAGAAGGGAAGAAAACGATAGATTGCCGGAATATTTTTGTATTCTTTGCTTTACCCATAGAGGGGAATCAATATTATTACAGATACTACACGTGTAAAGTAATGATAGGTTTGATAGCAACAGAATAGAGGGAGGAAAAGGGTTTGGAGAGGAACGCCACATCACATACCATGTCAAGGTCAAACATGGCTGACTCGTTGATGAAGGAACTCCTTTTACAGAGAACCTTTGAGTAAAGCGGATCGTCCAAATCCCATTTTGATTGAATGCAAACATTTACAGTCAGCAATACAGATTATGCATCAAAACATAAATTACAGCATGCTTTCTAAAAATAAACAAGGTTCAGAGATTATACCTCTGAAGAACTCTTCTTCAAGTAAATCCCTCATACATTCACGAACACGTCGGACAAGCACAAACTCTCCTCGAACAAACAGCAACTAAACTCGAACCAAAAAAGAACACAACCACTTGGTTACCTTGGTATTCTCGGTGTGAGATCCCAAGAGTGGTGGGTTCTGGCTATTTTGGTATTCTCTTTCTCTGAACTGCCAGACTGTTGGTCATCTCCAATGCGCACTAGCCCCAACAATTGTGAAGCCACCCCACTTAGGCATGTGGAATGACTTAAGGGATACACTGGTTCCACACAAAGGGAGCATTCTCGTGGGACAACAACCCATTCTTGTGAGTTGCTTCCCAATCACTTGGCTCTACTAGCCATGAAGTCTACCCATACAGACTCTTGATGCACAACTGCACTTGATCGGCACATGTCTCCCTGACTACCAGTTCTTCTGCATGCAACCATTAGCACTATCCCTCTAATAGTAATGGTTCTTTCGAAGGCAACCTACCTAATACACCTTCTATGCTTCTTCTAACCAACGGGACACCCAAACTCTTGGCAAATGAACTTGGTTCTTGCTTCCTGACGGGACGGATTTCCCTCAATGGTGAAATCCAGCTTCAACCCACATACTATCTCTGATACTGACTCACATCTGCCCTGCCAAACTGGCACTCTTGACGCAACTGTGAAGTCTTCAATTCAACCCTTGGGTCTTTTCTCTCTGTCTTGTCCAACTCCACTAAAAAAGAGTGGCTCTGATACCAAATGTCACAGTCATACTTTTCCAACCGTATGGCACCATGATTCACCTGTGTTCATGGTCAGCCTTAAGGGATGCTCAAGTCCCAATTCACTTTTTGCTCGACTCTTTGAAGCTTCGTCGAACCTTAGGCGAGGTTATTCCATCCTCAACCAAACTGAACTCATGCACAACTGAACTTCATTCGGCCATACACGTCTCCCGTACGTGTATTTTCCCTCATGTGCGACTCTAGCCGACTTGCCTCTACTCTAGGCCAAGTCTTGAGACTCAGCCTTGCCCAAATATGAGGCTAAGGTCATCACAATGAACGTTGCATCTCTCTTCGTCATCTTGGTTCCCAAATACACGTCCCCCACACTTCTACATTGCTTTGGAACTTTACTGGGATGAATTCGGGCCCTTCGTTGGGCCAAAACAGGCTCATAACCCTCTACCAGGGCTTACCGAGTGGTTCAGACACTTATCGAGGCTTTCTCATACATAACAATGCCTACTGGGCTCTACCGACCTATTTTGGCAGCTACTGGGCTTCTACTAGCCTAATGGTCACCTACCGGGCTCTACCGGGCCATTACACTGCTTATCGGGATAACTCAAGCAAGTATCAGGCCAACCAAGAACTATCGAGTCCCATTGATGCTTTAGGATGCCATCCCGAGTGTTGGGATGTCATTAGATTTCTCTCTCCTAATCAGGCACACTTATTGAGAACCATCATCAACCGACCATGGGCAACAATCTAACTCGAGACTTCCCGGACATCCATCCATCCGGACATAATTGAGACTTAGGCCTTTGGTTTTTTATTACACACCGAATTTTGGGCCAACTTGATTTACCTATAAGATTTGGAGCATCGATTCAAGTTTTTGAAAGTCGTTAGTGTACTATTCAACAAGTTTCGGAGCTTTTTGGATAGTCATAAATGTTGAAAATTGGATTTTAAATCCTAAATTATGGTTTATATATAGATTTGAATCTTTCAAAATAAATTTGGAGTAAATAAAGCGTTTGAGACATTAATTCAAGTTTTCGTTGGAGGCTGATTTCTTGGATTAATTTTAGAATTTCAAATCGAGGTAAGTAGTCTTACTACTAGTACTGCCTTTGTGTCAAATAATAAATTTAAGATTAATTTTTTAGGATTCTTGTTGGGATTGGTATCCTAATTCTCCTAGAGTCACGTTGTTTGTAATTATACACATTGTTTTATGAATAAAATAACTTTTATTTCATTCTGGCATTTACTCATATCCAATAAACAAAGCTCCATGGTTATCTTATGTAAACTTAAGCATGTATATGTGATATACAAGTGGATCATGCCTTAAGTGATAACCTAAATAGGCTTGTAGTATAAGGATTAAAGAGGGATACCTGTGTTGGGATTGATGTCCTAATTCTCCCGGAGTCTCATTGTTTTGTAAAGATACACATTGTTTAATGAATAAAATAAGTGTTATTTAATTTTGGCATTTACTCATATCCAATAAACAAAGCTCTTTGATTATTTTATGTGAACTTAAGCATGTATATGTGATATACAAGTGGATCATGCCTTAAGTGATAACCTAAATAGGTCTGTAGTATAAGGATTAAGGTGGGATACCTGATCCTGGTGACGCTACGGATACGACCCACTTTGTAGAGGTTTGCAAGTGTTATAAACTACTACAGATGGTAGATCCTGACCATTCATGTGGAGACGTGTGAGTGGGGGTGTCCTATACAAAGAGTTTGTATAAGACCTGGACCACGAGATGACTAGGCTCTGTATATAACGCCGTTGATACTAGAGACTTACATCTCACCTAAACGACCATAGGTGACACGACCTCAATCTTAAGTGTTTTGAGAACACCTGCCTTTGAAGGCAGTCCTTTGATTAGAGTGGCCAGATTGCCAACTCAACATGCCTACCTTTTGGGAGACTAGTCTGATCTGGGAGCTGGGAACTCAATCCACAAGATGGAATTCACTCCTTTCCTAAAGCAGGGATAAGTAGAGAGATTGCTCCCTTAAGGCTTGATTCCGGGGCTTGAACATAGTGGCCACAACTTCTTTTTGGAAGAGAAGACTCAGTCATAGTAGGACTATGACTTATGTTCATTAGAGGGATCAATGATACTTAAGGAGTTAGATGTAACTACAGGGGCATAACGGTTATTGGCCAAGCTGTACTTACGAGCGATCTGTGAAGGGTTGTTACGCTGCTGATTGGTTAAGATGGACACATAATATATCTGTGGTAATGAGAGTTCAGCTGTCAGTCTTTAGTAGAGTGTCTGGCAGTTAATGGATGGTGGATCCCTTGACTAAAGAGTTTAGTCAGTTATTCACGTACTGTTGGAGCTTCGAGCTACAGGTTTATAAGGTCCCCTTGGTAGCTCAATGGATTCAGTTGAGGATCGGTTCTTGGTGCTGATTTGAAATGTTTAAACTGACAAGAGGTATTTTGATTATATATGATATAATCGGTATGATGTATGAGATACATCTAGTGGAGGATTGATGTGAATGAGATTTACATTAAGTACCATGGAATCGAAAAAGAACTATGGTTTATATGTTTCATGAGATGAAATATTAAAACTATAGGTTATAAATATAGTATGATAAGTTGGTTATCATTTATATTTATAATAATATTAATTATTGGATAATTAAATCTTTTTCTCTAATAACCAATTGAGTGGGAAGTTATTGGTGGTTCATAGTAACCGTGGGATAAAAGGAAAGTTGTTTTCCTAATTTTAATAAGTTTTTGCAAAAGGTTGAAAAATTGTTTTTGAGTTTTCTCTCTCTCGAAAAAAGCATCTCACAGAAGCTTGTCAAGAAAATACAGATTTACTAAGCGACAACTTGAGTGAAGTAAACGATCGTGTAGTGTTTGTAGGCGACAAACACGGTACTAAGCGATGAGCTAAACGATCGCTTAGCTTTTGCTAGACGATCGCTTAGCTTTTGCTAGACGATCGCTTAGCTTTAGCTAAACGATTGGGCATCGACCCATACGAGAGGTTTCTGTCTTCTCCCACTTGCCCAATCGTGTACATGATTGTTCATTCCTCCTTCGTCTACCTCATACCAAGTCCACACAGAGCCCACCCTTTGGATTCTCACACCGAGAATACCAAGGTAACCTTCTTGGTGGTATCTTACTCAACTCGATGCCGTCGAGGTCTGTGGAGGTCGTTCGTGTTCTTGTTGGAGTGTTCGTGACCGAGGCGATCGCTGAGGACGAGAGCAAAGTGTTCGTGTTGCGGTCATGTCGTGTTCGAGGTTGCTGTGTTCGAGCGTTCATGAGCAGGAACGTGGAGACGAGTCAACAAACATCCGTAGATTTTCTCCTTGATTTCTTGTTGTATCATGCTGTAATTTCTGTAACAATTGCATAAATATTTTTTTTGTTTATGACTATAATGTTCATACATGATTGTAATTTGGAATGATCTAGTTTTCGCTGCTCATAGAAATCTCAGATTCGATTTCCTTCAATTGGTAATAGAGTTAGGTTGTTCTAATATTCTAAATTACAACTCTGTTTTGAACTTTATTTGACAGTCGTGGTGGGTTTCTGCATTTGTGGTTAATTGTTAAGTGCATTTGGGGTTGAGTTGATGAATGTTTCTAGTTTAATTACCTTTTAGTTAAAGCTTTCTGCAATTACAAAGTGTTAATTTGTAAGGGCCCCTATTTTTTTGGGCATAATTAACTTTGAAATTGAGTCTGTAATTCAAACGTCCGAGTCGTTCGTGATGAAGCTTCGAAGCATGGAGATATGGTTCTCAACGAAGAAGAAGACCAAGCGTTGGTCGTATCATTTAGCCTCAGGTAAACGATCATTGGGATTTAACTAAGCGATCGTTTAGATTGTTCTAGATGATCGTGTAGTATTTTCTAAACAATTGTTTAGCTAATGCTAAGCGACGAGGTAAATCGTTTACTCTATCGCGTAGCGTTGGCTGCCTGATCGCGTAGGCGCTGGAGGTAGACAATCATAGTGGGAGCATGTGATGCTCATCGTTTAGTAAAAGGCGCGTGTTAGACGATCGTGTAGTTAGCAAGCCTCATTGCTTAGTTACTACCTACACGATCGCATGTATACGATACGAAGGCGCTAGCTAGGCGATGGTGCTTCGCAGCTCGTAGTCGTTTAGACAATCACGAAAGTCAGGCGTTGTGCGGAGCGCGCTAAGCGATCGTGTACCTCAAGCTTCATCACTTAGTAAAAGGTACACGATCTTGTAGTAATAGCTAAACGATCATTTAGATTTTTCTAAACGATCGTGTAGTATTTGCTAAATGATCGTTTAGCTATGGGAGCATTGGTAAGTGATAGAGCAAAGCGTTTATTTTATCGTGTAGATGATTGCGGGGTGCTTAGTACACGATGGTTGGAGACGCGATGCTTTGCCCGAGCGGTTCAAGACCCGGTTCGCCTGTTTGAACCAGAAACTCCTTGTTTTTGTAATAGTTAGCTTTAATTTTGTTTTTTTAAGGCAATTTTACCTGGTTTATCAACATTGGTTTATTATACATGTGATGTATGGTGCTTATATGCCAAAGTGTTTGACATATAGTTCAAAATCCACCTTAGGTTGTGCAATTATTCATTCATCATGTATTATAATTGTTATAATCGAGCATGAAGAAATTACTTGAAAGCATGCATATGCATCAAGAAATATAAGAGTTATATTTTGCATGCAGTGAGCATTATCATGTATCATCCTTTTATTATAAGTGTTATAGTCTAAGGGTGAATAGAAGCATGTTTTGCTTGTTTCTTTGCTATTTTGTATAAGTGTTATATAAAAGAAGTAGTAATGAATGGACAATGCATTGAGCATGACACTTAGGTTGTTTATAAGCGTTATGAATGCCTTGCATGTGCTAGCTTCGCATTGTGATTGGTTTTCATTTATAATTGTTATAAATGAAATTAGACCTAAAATCAATAAGAAAGAATTGCATGTGGACTTAGGGTGAACTCAAGCTTTTAAAAGGGTTTTAAAATTGGATTGAGATAGACCTAAGTTCATGTGGTTCTAAAGAGTTTAGTAACCTAGTTTAATCTTTTAAAATCGGTTTAATGGGATTAAATTGGTTGGCATAAAAGATTAAATTTGTTGTAAACCTATCTATAAGGAACCTTTTGTCTAAGGCGGGTTCTGGCTAGGCTAGGGTTCTTAAGTTAATGAAAACATAACACCCCTACTTGGGAACTACCTGGAAAGGTGAATTAGATAGATTTTCAACAAGCATGCGATGTTTTGGTCAAAGACTCCGTTTAAGAGTTTAATGGATGATGATCAAAAGTTATTTAACTATCCAAGGTAAAAGTTACTCTTAGACAAACCTAAAAGTCACTTACTTAAAATCCTTAGCCGTGTTTTTTCTAAGTAACTAAACCCTAGGTTAAAAAATACTCAGTGGGAGGAAGAGACGTATCTGATATGTTTATGATTACACTCATGTTTCTCCCTATATGTTCACACCAGGAGATTCATGCTTGGCCTCGTGGTGCCCTGGGAGTATCCCCCTTCGGATGGTGTTTGCATGAGTTAATATCAAGGTGGACGGAAAGAGTGTTTATAGTAAGTGGGTGAAGGGTGTGTGTCAACACGTCCTATCGTCTCTGTCATTGGTTCACACCGTGAGATCATTCTGTACTCCTTTGTGTCTCCTTTAAGCGTCCTCCTTTGGATAGGTTTTGTGCAGTTGGTTAAGATCAAGGTGAACTCCAGAAATGGATAGGGTTGCTTTAGGTTTTGCCCCAATCGGCTCTTTTCCCTTCGGATTGGCCTTTTGGGACGGACCTCTAGGGCCTAAAATGGTGGGTCACACTTATGGGAGATTGTTAAGTAAGTTAATGATCTCTTGGCGAAATCATGATGGCTAGTCGTTATAGGAGCAAGAGTTGTTTTGGTATTAATGACTGGTTAACAACTTCTCAATTTAGAGGAGGGATAACTGACCTCCCTTCGGTAGCTTTTCTCCTAAACTTTTGAAGTGTCATTACGAAACTAGATGTCACACGGGGTTCATATTAGTTTTGCTAAAGTCTTATTGGATGTTGTTTTGTTTTACAACGGGTATTTGCTCAAAACCTAATGTAGGTCAATGTGTTTTTCTTTTCAGCAACTCGTTAGTATTTCCATTTAACTTTTTAAAATGATTGATTACTTACAGTGCAAAGAATCATATGAAACGAATTTCGTGGCAAACGACCTCGATCCCACTACTCTCCAAAAGAGGAGACAAGACAGTAAATATGATTCATTGGTCTTGAAGACGTGTTTGGTAGAGAATGATGATTCTGCCTGGATCCTTGATTCGAGTGCTACCAATCATGTAAGCTCCTCTTATCAAGGATTTAGTTCTTGCCAAACGTTACCACAGGGATAGATGACTCTTCGAGTCGGTACTGGTGAGGTTGTTTTGGCTGTTGTTGTAGGCAGGCTGAAGTTATTTGTTGACAAGAAACGTTATCTGTTACTGGATAATGTTTTTGTGGTTCCTCATATCAAGAGCAACTTAATCTCAGTTTCTTGTCTCATTGAACAAGGCCATACCGTCTCCTTTTCTGAGAATAAAATGTTTATTTTCAATAATGGAATTGAGATTGGTTATGGTTCAATGGAAAATAACTTATATGTACTAAGGCCGTTAGTCATAAAAGCCTTGTTTAACATTGAAATGTTCAGTACTGCAACCAACTAAAAGACCAAAGGTTTCTCCTAAAGAAAACGCCCATTTTTGGCATCTTAGGTTAGGTCACATCAACCTCAATAGGATTGAGAAGTTGGTGCAAAGTGGACTTCTAAAGAGTTTAGAAGAAAACTCCTTGCCGGTATGTGAATCATGCCTCGAAGGCAAGATGACCAAATGGCCTTTTACTGGAAAAGGTTACAGAGCTAAGGAAGCCTTGGAGCTTGTACATTTAGACCTCTGTGGTCTGATGAATGTTAGAGCTCGGGGTGGGTATGAATATTTCATTTCTTTCATAGATGATTATTAAAGGTACGGGTATCTCTACCTAATGCAACGTAAGTCTGAAGCCCTTGACAAGTTCAAGGAGTATAAGGCTGAAGTTGAAAACTTGTTAGGTAAGAAGATAAAAACACTACGATTTGATCGTGGTGGAGAGTATATGGACCTCTAATTCCAGAACATGGGATTGCATCACAACTCTCGGCCCCAGGTACAACTCAGCAGAATGGTGTATCAGAAAGGAGAAACAGAACCTTGTTGGACATGGTTTGGTCTATGATGAGTTATGCTCATCTTCCAGACTCGTTTTGGGGTTTTATAATGGAGACTGCATGTTATATCCTGAACAACGTTCCCTCAAAAAGTGTTTTTGAAACACCTTTTGAGTTGTGGAGAGGCCGTAAAGGTAGTTTACGCCATTTTAGGATTTGGGGCTTTCTGACACATGTGCTAGTGACTAACCTAAAGAAGTTGGAACTACGTTTGAAGGTTTGCCTCTTTGTAGGCTATCCCAAGGAAACGAGAGGTGGATACTTCTATGATCCGAGTGAGAACAAAGTGTTTGTTTCTACAAATGCCATCTTCTTAGAAGAAGACCACATCAAGGATCATAAGCCATGGAGTAAGCTCATTTTTGCGTGAGATTTCTAGTGAGACTGAGACTGCTGAGGGTTCAACAGGAGTTGTTGAACAGGCCGACAGATCAACAAGAGTTGTTGAGGTCGAAATATCTAGTCAACCAGCTCAAGAGTTGAGACTGCCTCGACATAATGGGAGGGTTATGAACCCACTGGATCACCACATGGGTTTGACCGAAGCCCAAAACTTCATTTTGAATGATGGGTTCGAGGATCCATTGTCTTTTAAGAAAGCAATGGAGGATGTTGACAAAGATGAATGAATTAAGGTCATGAACTAGGAAATGGAGTCTGTGTACTTTAATAATGTCTGGGAGCTTGTTGATCTAACTGATGAGGTAAGACCTATTGGGTGCAAGTGGATCTATAAGCGAAAGAGAGGTGTAGATGGAAAGGTGCAAACCTTTAAGGCTCGATTCGTGGCAACGGGTTATACCCAGGTCGAGGGAGTTGACTATGAGGAAACTTTCTCACCTATTGTCATGCTTAAGTCTATCTGGATTCTCCTGTCTATAGCCACATTTTATGATTATGAAATATGGCAAATGGACGTCAAGACTGCCTTTCTTAATGGTAATCTTGAGAAGACCATCTATATGACTCAACCAAAGGGGTTCATTGTTTTAGATTAAGAGCAAAAAGTTTGCAAGCTTAATAGATCCATTTATAGGCTGAAACAAGCATCTCGATCATGGAACATCAGATTTTACACTATTGTTAAGTCGTTTGGCTTTGATCAGAATATTGATGAGCCTTGTGTCTACAAGAAGATCATCAACAACTCAATAGCTTTCCTGGTACTATATGTGGATGATATCCTACTCAATGGGTATGATGTAGGGTATCTGACTGACATTAAGAAATGGTTGGCTGCCCAATTCCAAATGAAAGATTTGGGTGAGGCACAGTACATTCTAGGGATCCAGATCATTCGGGATCATAAGAAAAAATGGTTAGCCCTATCTCAGGCATCGTACATCGATCAAATGTTAATCAAGTACAGGATGCAGGATTCCAAAAGGGATTTGTTATCCTTTAGGCATGGAATCGTTTTGTCTAAGAATCAATATCCTAAGACACCTTAAGAGGTTGAAGAGATGAGACAGATTCCCTATGCTTCAGCTGTAGGAAGCTTAATGTATGCAATGTTGTGTACCAAACCCGACATTTGCTATGTAGTTGAGATTGTCAGTCGGATCAGTCCAATCTAGGATTTGATCACTGGACGGTGGTCAAGACGATCTTTAAGTATCTTCGAAAAACGAGGGACTACATGCTCGTGTATGGAGATAAAGATCTGATCCTTACAGGATACACAAACTTTGACTTTCAGACCGACAGAGATTCTCGTAAATCAACATCGGGGTCGATGTTTACTCTAAATGGAGGGGCTATAGTATGGCGAAGCATCAAGCAAGGATGCACATGGATTCCACTATGGAAGCCGCTTGTGAAGCAGCTAAGGAGGTTGTTTGGCTAAGGAAATTCCTTTCAAATTTGATAGTTGTTCCAAATATGGATTTGCCTATCACTCTGTATTGTGATAACAGCAAGGCTGTAGAAAATTCGAAGGAGCCTCAGAGTCATCATCAGGGTAAGCACATAGAGTGAAAATACCACTTGATCAGGAGATTGTGCATTGTAGTGATGTGATAGTCACGAAGATCGCATTGGAGTACAACGATGCTGATTCTTTTACAAAGAGTCTCACAGCTAAAGTGTTTGAGGGTCACCTGGAGAGTCTGGGTCCACGGGACATGCGACATCTTATCTAGGGCAAATGGGAGATGATACTAGAGAATGCCCTAGTTTATTATATATTATACATGCTTTATATTGTATTTTACATTAGTCTCCCAAAGCATTAGGACAAGTGAGAGATTGTTGAGATTGGTGTCCTAATTCTCCCGGAGTCTCATTGTTTGTAATTATACACATTTTTTTATGAATAAAATAACTGTTATTTCATTATGGCATTTACTCATATTCAATAAACAAAGCTCCATGGTTATCTTATGTAAACTTACGCATGTATATGTGATATACAAGCTGATCATGCCTTAAGTGATAAACTAAATAGGTCTGTAGTATAAGGATAAAGGAGAGACACCTGATCCTGGTGACACTACGGATACGACCCGCTTTGTAGAGGTTTGTAAATGTTGTAGACTACTACAGATGGTAGATCCTGACCATTCATGTGGAGACATGCAAGCGGAGGTGTCCTACACAAAGAGTTTGTATAAGACCGGACCACGAGATGACTAGACCCTGTATATAACGCCGTTGTTACTAGAGAATTACATCTCACCTAAATGACCATAGGTGACATGACCTTAATCCTGAGTGTTTTAGGAACTTCTGCCTTTGAGGGTGGTCCTTTGATTAATATGGGTGAAAGTGGCCAGATTGCCAACTCAACATGCCTACATTTTTGAAGACTTGTTTGATTTGGGAGCTGGGAACTCAATACACAAGATGGAATTCACTCCTTTCCTGAAGCAGGGATAAGTAGAGAGATTGCTCCCTTAAGGCCTGATTCCGGGGCTTGAACATAATGGCTACAACTTCTCTTTGGAAGAGAGGACTCAGTCATAGTAGAACTATGACTGATGTTCATTAGAGGGATCAGTGGTACTTAAGGAGTTAGATGTAACTACAGGGGCATAACGGTTATTGGCCGAGCTGTACTTACGAGCGATCGGTGAAGGGGTGTCACACCGTTGTTTGGTTAAGATGGACACATAATATATTTGTGGTAAGGAGAGTTCGGTTGTCGATCTTTAGTGGAGTGCCTGGCAGTTAACATATGGTGGATCCCGTGACTAAAGAATTTAGTCAGTTATTCACGTACCGTTGGAGCTTCGAACTACAGGTCCATAAGGTCCCCTTGGTAACTCAATGGATTCAAGTTGAGGAGCAGTTCTTGGTGCTGATTTGAAATGTTCAAATTGACAAGAGGTAATTTGATTATATATGATATGATCGGTATGGTGTATGAGATATATCTACTGGAGGATTAATGTAAATGAGATTTACATTAAGAGCCATGGAATAGAAGAAGAGCTATGGTTGATATGTTTCGTGAGATGAAATATTAAAACTATAGGTTATATATATATTATGGTAAATTAGTTATCATTTATATTTATAATAATATTAATTATTGGATAATTATTTCTTCTTCTCTAATAACCAATTGAGTGGGAGGTTATTGGTGGTTTCATGGTAACCGTGAGATAAAAGGAAAAATGTTTTTCTAATTTTAGTAATGTTGGTAAAATTGATGATTTGAGATTTCCAATCTCGGAAAAATTCTCACGGAGAGTTGTCAAGTAAATTAGATTTACTAAGCGATAGCTTGGATGAGCTAAATGATCGTGGAGTGTTAGTAAGCGATAGACACTCAGCTAAGAGATGAGCTAAACGATCGCATAGCTTTTGCTAGACAATCACTTAGCTTTTCTTAAACGATTGGGCATTGACCTATACGATAGGTTCTTCCATCTTCCACTTGCTCAATCATTTACACGATTGTGGTTTCCTCTGGTTTTCTGCCTCAAACCAAGTCCATACAGAGCCCTGATGCATTGTAAATGTGATACGATTATGATGTATGTTTGCGGTGATGAGTTATGCTTGCACATGCAAGTTTTCCTAGTAAAACCCAAGTATAAATCTCACTAGGTTTCTTGCTAAGTTCAGGGTCGAACACAGGGACTACTGAGTTACTATGCGATAGTAAATTTGATTCCTTTTTGGTGGCAAAAACAAATAAGTTGGATGGTGTTTTGTTAAGTATATTTCCTATGCGACGGATTCGAGTAAAGAGTTGATGAAATCGAAAGTTACAATGAGTATGCGATGAATGGGTTGAATACGATAATGTCGATAGGACTTATGTCTAAGTCTCTATTCTTGTCTATGCGATGATGAATAATGCTCACATACACAAGGTGACCACATACTATCATATCCTATTTCTAGGGTGCATGCGATGCATAATAGCAAACAAAACTTATGTCTAAATTTCCATCTCTTGCTTATGTGGTTCTAAACTGACTCTCTCAAGTCTAGATTCTTTCTTTAGACTACTCTCTCAAGTATCTCTAATGGGTGAATGACGCATACATAAGACAAGATGATCGCATAAAGTGAAGATCTTAGGTCATGCTAGCTAAGTACTTCTCAACCCATTCGGAAATTTAGCTACTCATGCGAAATGTGGAGAGATTGAATAGATGTTGAGATGAGAATTCTATTTTCTATAAATAAAGTCAGAATACAAAACAACAATGGAAAGTAGGGATAAGAAGCCTGGTAGCAATGTCTTGCTTCCTGTGGCTTTTACACTGTCTTTTCACTCTAACTATGCCCAGAAGAATATCCTTGCTTTCGCAAGTGTCGGCCCTCTCTCCTTTTATAGTGCTGCCCGACAGTCTTTTGAGCTTTCCAAGAATGTCCTCTCGGTGTCTTATTCTCTTAGCTCGCCTCCGCCTTCTAAGTATAAGAATAACTACAGACTAATGGCTATCTATATTGTATATGATCTAACTTGTTTTTGGCGAACTCCTTTAACGATGGTGGCCTTCGATATTTATAGAGATCAAGGTGAAGAAGCTTTTCTCTCTAATGATTGCAATGATGGGCAGTCATTAAATCTTCTGCTCTGATGTGCCGATTAATGGTCACCGAAAAGTTGAGTGTACTTGCTACAGTGTGTCGTTAACGACTTGTCAACTAAATTCGGATTCGACCGTCATCACATTTCCGTTCCATCATGATTTATTACGCTTTCACCTTGATGCGCTGTCTTTATGTACCCACCTACTTGAGCAACTTCTCGCTAGTGCATACGATTGCATGACTTTGCGGTCGCAATCTTTCAATGCGTGTGGACGCCGAATTCCTTGGATCGTAATTTTACTTGCGCCAACGCATTTTTCCTACACAAAATAAGTAAATTAGCTGCTTTTATGCGATCACAATATTCTCAGTTTACTGCTTTTGGACATGATTTTGTATATTTTTACCGTCGCATTCCTTCATTGTTTTACTTATTTGCGCTGTAATAACGTGCATTTCTACCCGTTATCACACTCCCAAATTTAAAACAATACATGTCCTCAAGCATAAACTAAAAATTTTCTTTAGAGAGTCAGTTCAAATCTTATGAACTAAAATCTTCTTAATTTCTATCCTAGTCTCTTCCTAAAATATTTCTAATACTTAGGATCGCAAGTTCAACCTTAAAAAAGACTTTACTTGTTTCCAGGACATCGCATGATTTATTTCACAACTTTTTCCAACGGGGTGTTTCCAAATGATTTTTATCCTTGTGCGGTTTAGATATTCTTTTTGTGATCTTACGTTGATCCAAGTGCCTTACCTTCGTTTTGGCTTGCCCCTACGAGTGTCATGCGAGCATCCAACTACGAGTGATGCGCTCTTTCTCAGTCTAAACTCATGCCCATTTGACAATGGAGTTGCGATCACTTGATTTATGCGTTGATCACGATTCCCACCTTCATTTTGGCTTGCCCCCACGGGTGTCATGCGGACATCCAACTACGAGTAGGATTCGATCTCAGCATCAATTTTGTTTTTGGTTCAAATGTCTAAAAAGAGCAAGGTCGAAAATAAATACTAGCACCTTCAAATTTATACGCAGAAATATCCTCATTGCTGATAGACTGAAATGATTCATGCGATGCTCTTAGGAAGTTTCATAAAATTCATTTTGAAAGAAAGCTGGTGAACCACTAACTTCTAGAAATGTTTCATGAATTGACCATACTGAAATTAAGTTGATTTTAGTATTATGCGATGAGAAATAGAGGCATGAGTTTCATCATTGAAATCATAATTGGTACGGGAAAAAAAATTCAGTGGCTAACTAAAGTAATCAACATTCAATGATTGTGCCAAACTAAAGAGGATGCGATGATAAAATTAGCAATGTTAAAATGAGATGCGAGAGTGCAGAATTTGGAATAAGAAAGTCAAAGAAAGATACAACCCCCAAATTTGCTCTGTTGCCCGCATCATCTGTGATCGCATTTTTTTTTGCGGCGGGCTGATTCCTTGATTATGATGGGCTGAACAAACTGGTTGCGTTTTCGGTTATCGCGTAGCTCCACCAAAACGTTTACTACGATCATTGCTAAAAAATCAAGAGGGTCAAAAATATGAAAGACAAAGTTTGATAATTTTTAAAAAGTAGTGTTTGTACAAAAAAAAATGGGTAAAGTAAGTTCATGAAAGAAAGATATAAAAAGGAGACTAAAAAAAATTGCATCCCTGATGAGTTTGAATCGCATATAGCGTAGGGACTGCTCATTTCTTTTTTAGTCAGGATTTCCTCAGGTCCACGGAGGTTTTCTCACGATGGAATTCTCCTCCGTGATACATCTTGACTCTTTGCTTGTTGACCTTGAATGTGTTGGTCCCTTCTTCATTGGTTAATTCGACGACACTATGCAGGAATACTTCTTTGATTATAAATGGTCCGGACCAACGTGACTTTAATTTTTCGAGAAAAAGTCGTAGCCGAGAATTCTATAACAAGACCTTCTGTCCAACTTGGAGATTCTTTTCGCATAGTCGTTTGTCATGCCAATGTTTTGCGCGTTCCTTATAGATTTTGACATTTTCATATGCTTGGATTCTCCATTCGTCTAGCTCAAGCAACTAAAGATTTCTTGCCTCCCCTGCAGTTTTGAAATCAAAATTGAGCTTCTTCACTGCCTACAGTGCTTTGTGCTCTAATTCTAGCGATAAGTGACATGCCTTCCCAAACACCATCGCATACGGGGACATGCCTATAGGTGTTTTATAGGCGGTTCTGTATGCCCACAAGGCATCGTCCAGCTTCATGGCCCAATCTCTGCGTGAAGGATTTACCACCTTCTTTAGGATCAATTTTATTTCCCTATTAGACACCTCGGCTTGGTCGTTTGTCTGTGGATGGTATGCGGTGGCGACCTTATGGTGGATATTATACTTGAGCAGCAGTTTATTGATGACGCTATTGACAAAGTGGGAGCCTTCATCATTTATTATAGCACGTGGGGTGCCAAAATGAGTGAAGATATTTCTTCTCAAGAATTTAGAGACTATCGCTGCATCACTTGCGATGCATGATACCGCTTCAACCCACTTGAAGACATAAGCGACGGCCAATAGAATGTACTTCTGACCATTTGTGGTGGGAATGGTCTCATAAAGTCTATGCCCCACATGTCGAAGAGTTCCAATTCTAAGATAATGTTCATTGGCATCACATTCTTCCATGAAATGTTGCCCGTGCATTGGCACTTGTCGCATCTCATAGAATAGTCTCTTGGATCTTTGAATAGAGTCGTCCAAAAATACCCGCTTTGTAACACTTTTGCTATTGTGCATTGACCTTCAAAATGTCCACCATACGGTGAGTCATGGCATTGGGACAGTATGCGCTGATAAGTAGTTTCTGGCACACATAGATGTAAGATCTGATCTAATCCTCTCTTGTAAAGATGTGGCCCGTCCCAATAATAGGATTTACATTCGTGCATAAGCCACCTCTTTTGGTGGGCTGTGTAATTTTCTGGAAATTGTTCACAGACCAGATAATTGACCACATCTGTGTACCATAGTAATTCTTCAATTTTGAACAGCTGCTCATCTGGAAAGGATGCGTTCACTTCCGATTGGTTGTGGTCTACTTCCGGATTCTCTAATCTTGATAGGTGGTTTGCAACCTGGTTTTCCGTCCCCTTGTAGTCAATGATTTCCACGTTGAATTCTTGGAGGAGGAGAACCCATCGAATTAACCTCGACTTTTCATCTTTCTTGGTCATTAAATATTTGATTGCCAAGTGGTCGGTGTGAAAGATCACTTTAGATCCTGGCAAGTAAGCTCTGAATTTTTCTAGCACAAAGATCACCGCAAGAAGTTTTTTTTTTAGTGGTAGTATAATTTTCTTAGGCAGGGTTCAGTGTTCTACTCGCATATGCGATAAAGTGTAGCATTGTTTTTCTCTTTTGTGCTAGCACTGCCCCCATCACATAACCGCTAGCATCGCACATTAGCTTAAATGGCTTTGTCCAATCAGGTACAATCAACACAAGTGCGGTTATCAATGCGTTCTTCAGTATTTTGAATGCGTTGATGCATTGTGAATCAAAGTCAAACGTTCCATCGGCCTCTAGCAACGCACTCAATGGTTGAGCAATCTTCGAAAAGTCCTTCACAAAACGACGGTAGAATCTTGTATATCCCAGGAAACTCCTGATAGCCTTCACATTTGCTGGAGGTGGAAGCTTTTCAATGGCCTTAATCTTTGCCTTATCCATCTCCAGCCCTTTCTTGGAAACTTTGTGCTCGAGCACAATACCTTCATTCACCATGAAGTGTCACTTCTCCCAATTCAACACAAGATTTGTATCTTTACATCTTCTCAATATCTTCTCCAAGTTGTTTAGACAGACTTCATATGTTTTCCTGTAAACCGAGAAGTCGTCCATAAAAATTTCCATTGAATCCTCGAGATACTCAGAGAAGATGGCCATCATACACCTCTGAAACGTGCTCGACGCATTGATAATCCGAACGGCATGCAGCGAAAAGCAAACGTTCCATATGGGCAGGTGAATATGGTTTTCTCTTGGTCTTCAGGAGCAATCATTATTTGGTTGTAGCCCGCATACCCGTCCAGAAAACAGAAGCAATCATTTCCTACTAGGCAGTCTAGCATCTGGTCAATAAAAGGCAAGGGGAAATGGTCCTTCTTCGTCACCGCATTGAGTTTACGGTAGTCCAAGTAGATCCGCCAACCAGTGACGGTCCTCATTGGTATTAATTCATTGTTTGCGTTTGAAACTACCATCATTCCTCCCTTCTTGGGCACGCATTGCACAGGGCTGACCCACGTGCTATCGGCGATTGGGTATATAATGTCTGCGTCCAACCATTTAATTATCTCCTTTTTCACAACCTCCTTCATCGCATGGTTCAGTCTGCGTTGAGGTTTGATAGACCCTTTTTGGTTTTCTTCGAGACGTATCCTGTGCATGTTGTATGTTACGCTGATTCCTCTTATGTCTGCTAGCGTCCACCCTATTGCTTTTATGTACTTCTGTAGGATGCTAAGCAACACATTTTCTTGTGGTTCTTGTAGCGCGGAGGAAATTATTATTGGCAAAGTTTCATTTTGCCCCAGGAAAACATACTTCAGATGACTTAGCAGAGTCTTTAATTCCACTGTAGGTGGTTGTTCCAAGGATGGTTTTTGTGTTTTTCTTTCTTCATTCAAATTCAATTTTTCTTCTTTGTTTGCTGTTTCCATGATCACATTGCAAGTTTCTACTGATGCGGTTGGATTCTCTCTTTCATCTTCTTCATCGGACTCATCTTCTTCATTGCAACTGGGTTCATTGTCAGAATTGGATAGGTCTTCATCTTTTGGATACTTCATGGATTTAATGATGTCAAACCTGAGCTTCTTCCCATTTACACTCAACGTGATCTCTCCCTTGTACACATCAATTTGAGCGAGACCAGTAGATAAAAATGGTCGTCCCAATATGATGGGTACATCTTTGTCCGCTTTGTAGTCGAGAATGATGAAGTCTGCCGGTAGAATGAGTTTGTCAATTGAGACCAGGACATCCTTCAACTTTCCCTCTGGGTGAACTAGGGACCTGTCCACTAGTTGAAGAGTCACCGTCGTGGGCGTCAGCTGACCCACATTCAATTGTTTGAAAATTGAAAGAAGCATTAAGTTTATACTGGCCCCAAGATCGCAAAACGCTTGACCTATATATATCCCACCAATTGAGCAGGGTATCGTGAAGCTTCCGGGGTCGCGCATCTTCGGTGGACGTATGGTGTTTGACTTTTGCGTTAACACCACCGTTGCAAACTTCTCTGTGCTCATTTTCCTTGTCACCATGTCCTTAAAAAACTTAACGTATTTTGGCATTTGTTCGATCGCTTCTGTGAAAGGGATGTTGATATGTAATTGTTTTAATATTTCCATGAAGCGATGGTACTGCACTTCATCATTTTACTTCTTCTTAAGTCTTTGGGGGAATGGTGGCAGCTGTACCTTCACGGTTCCTTGTTCCATAGGCTTAGAACTTGACGCAACTTCCTGTTCCATTGTCTCATTTTCTTCTGGTTCATCCTGTGTCAACGGGGTCTTGGATTCCATCGCAACTAGGTTAGTCTTATTTGGCTCCGTCTTCTCTTCTGCTATTTTTTTTCCACTTCGCAAGGTCACGACTTGACATTGCTCCTTTCTTGTGTTCCCCGGGTTACGAGGGAGCTCAGTTGAGCTCAGCAACACCTCTTGCGGTCTGTTTTTCAGCTCGCCCGCAATCTGTCATATTTGGATTTCGAGATTATGGATTGAAGTCACCTAATTCTGGAGCACCGTCTTGTTCTTCTCCATGTACTGCTTTAATAGGCTCTCTAGGGAAGAAGATGGCGGCATTTGCGAGCTGCTAGCTTGATTTTGCGATTGACCGTTTGTTCGCGGGAAAAATCCTGGCGGCCCTTCTTTTTGCGCCATAGGTTGATAATTCTGCTGTTGAGTATTTTTCCACGCGAAATTGGGGTGGTTTCTTCACCTGGGATTGTAAGTGTTAGAGAAAGGATTGTTCTTTACGAAGTATATAGATTGTGGGTTCCTCGGACATTCTTCCATCGGATGTGCTTATCCACAAGAGGCACAACTTGTGCTCATCTGATCAATTGCGGTTACCTGCCCTCTTTGCATTCCCGGGCTATTGATTGCGACGCCATGTATCAGATTCATCATCGCATTCATTTGATTTTGTAGGGATGTGATGGCCCCATTGTTTGTCACCTTCTCAAATTTTAAGTCGTTGATCACTTTCCCTCCAATCTTCGTGATTCTTTGAATGCGATCAAGAATT
The DNA here is from genome assembly GCF_027475165.1 of Benincasa hispida. NCBI lineage: Eukaryota > Viridiplantae > Streptophyta > Magnoliopsida > Cucurbitales > Cucurbitaceae > Benincasa > Benincasa hispida. Next base: position 23,454,038 of record NC_143488.1, read on the forward strand.
TTTTAGCCTTATCATACGTTTTGTCAAGCAGACCACCAGCTGCTGCTGCATTTGCAGCTGTCTACGATGCAGGGTTCAAACTGTGATAAAATATCTCCATCTAGAAACACTCAAGTAAGCCATTGTGCGGACAATCTCGCATCAGTCTCTTAAACCTTGCCCAGGCATCGCTAAGCGATTTGTCAATTTCTTGTTCAAAATCTGTAATCAACTTCCTCCTTCTTGCGTTCTCGATTGGGGGGAAGTATTTTTTCATGAACTTTTCTACAACTTGTTCCTAAGACGTTATCTCCCCTGGTTCAAGAGAATAGGCCCATTTCCTTGCCTGATCGCATAACGAAAATGGGAACAACGTTAGTCAAACTTCCTCGGCTGAAATATTTGGGAACAGTGTTACAGATTTCGATGAAATTCCGGAGATGGGCGTACGGATCCTCGCCACGCCTTTCACCAAACTGTCCGACCGTCTGAATCATCTGCAACATAACTGGCTTCATTTCAAACCTCGATCCGTTCAGAGCTAGCCTCATGATTCCTTGGGAGAAATCATAAAGGTTGGGCGACACATAGTCCCGGATGGGTCTATTGCGGACGTTCGCCAGGAGAATGAGGTTTGGCATGATATTATTCGCATTTGCTACTCTGTCTTCCGGTTGTTCCGCCATATTGGGACTTCTCTCTTGTTGTTGTTGGTGGTTGTTTCTTTGTCTTCTTTAGAACATTCTTTCGATCTCTGGGTCGTAGTTGGGTTCAGTAACGTGTCCTTCGCTCATACGACACCCACTTCTTCCCTTACCAAAGGATTGGCAGTGCACAGAGGTTGAAAGCTGCAAAGAAAATAAAAAAGTTACTGTTAGCGCAATATGTACTGCTGTAGTCCCCAGCAATGACACCAAAAACTTGATGCGTTGTAAATGTGATACGATTATGATGTATGTTTGCGGTGATGAGTTATGCGTTGCACATGCAAGTTTTCCTAGTAAAACCCAAGTATAAATGTCACTAGGTTTCTTGGTAAGTCCAGGGTCGAACATAGGGACGACTGAGTTACTATGCGACAGTAAATTTGATTCCTTTACGGTGGTAAGAACAAATAAGTTGGATGGTGTTTTGTTAAGTATATTTCCTATGCGACGGATTCGAGTAAAGAGTTGATGAAATCGAAAGTTACAATGAGTATGCAATGAAAGGGTTGATAAGGGATTTAGCTAACACTTCTTAAGATTGCATTCACGTTATGCGATCATGTGATGCGTGGAAAATGGAGTAAATAAATATGCGTTCATTGTTTGTTCTCCATGCGTCACTGGTCATGCATTGGACTAAGGGATATGCAATATGCGTCTAATGACCATATGTTCCTACCACAAGTTTTCTTGCTCTCTCGCCAAGTATAACGAGATTGCAAGTTTCTCGGGGTGATTCGAGGTCGAACTCAGGGACTTGTAGCTAAATTTTATGAAGTAAAGTGTTTGTGGCGAAGAATAAAAGAATATTGAAGTTTAAAGGCTATGCGCTACTTCTACTCCTAACTAAACAGATTAAGCAATAGAAGTATGACTATGAGAGTTAGAGATACGAAAACTCTTAACGCGAAATAAGATGCATGAGAAAATAGATAAAATGGCGGGGATGACTTCACCGCATCAATAAGCTTGATCGCAAGGGTAACCCCAGCCAGCGCAAGCTATACGATTATGCTATACACACTTGACAAAGATGCATGCGATGCATATGTGATAGTATCAGTAGAACTTATGTCTAAGTCTCTATTCTATCTATTTAGGTTATCACTTAAACAAGGTGACCGCATACTTTCATGTCCTATCTATAGGGTGCATACACTGTGTAATAGTAAACAAAGCTTATTCCTAAGCCTCTATTCTTGCTTGTGCGTTCCAATCTGACTCTCTCAAGCCTAGATTTGGTTTTTAGACTACTCTCCCAAGTATGCTCAAATGATGAATGATGCGCTCATAAGACAAGGTAATCACATAAAGCATGGTTGACATAAGATTATTCCTATCTCTAGGAATACTGCTTACTTTGCTTAATGCATTCCACTACTTACCTTCTCAGGCAGTTAGTCGCTGCTGATCAACTCATAGACAAGCGTTGCTACAGTCTCACACTAAGCAAATAGGATTTTCTCACAATACCCGCGCAACACACACCTCTCGGTGGTTTGTTACCTGCTTCATATGTCTATGCCACATGATTAAGTATGCGATACTCAAGCAATCTTACTTAGTCGTTGCAATGAAAGTAAAGGATGATAAGCAGAAGTAAATAAAGATGGAATCGAAGGAAATAGAGAAATGCATTGATCACAATATGTATTAATCTCTTAAGCCACAATGTAATACAACACAGAGATAGAAGATATATAGAGGGCCAGATAGGCAATGTCTTGCTTCCATCAGATGTGTGTAGTGGTGCCATGGATGGGCGATGGAGTAGTCTCTCTAGAGATCTATCTCTGGCGGAGCTTCGGTCGTCACTCAGAATGGTTGAAGAAATGAAGAACTCTCAAGAATATCTTCTCACGCTTTCGTCTGGATCACAAGGATCTGCCCTAAGGCAAAAGCTCGGATGATTTCAAGTTGTGCTTTAAGGCTTCTATTTATAGAGCTCGATCGCCGACGACATTAATGGTCATTCTCTGAAATTTTGCTGCTAATGGCATGATGGACCTGCTCTGAATCTTTGCTACTAACGGCGTGGTAGGTGAAATGTCAACATCAACTTTTGATACTCCCAAGGTATGTGTTCGTGCTTGGTTTCTGAAGTATCATCACATTCCACCACCCCTTGCGTTCATCCCTCTATTATGGTTATTTCTCTGTAGCCGCAACCTCTATGCGATGAACACATGCAGTTAATGGCCGCAACTGTTGCGATTGGTGTCCTAATTCTCTCGAAGTCTCATTGTTTTGTAAAGATACACATTGTTCAATGAATAAAATAAGTGTTATTTAATTCTGGCATTTACTCATATCCAATAAACAAAGCTCATTGGTTATCTTATGTGAACTTAAGCATGTATATGTGATGTACAAGTGGATCATGCCTTAAGTGATAACCTAAATAGGTCTATAGTATAAGGATTAAGGTGGGATACCCTAATCCTAGTGACACTATGGATACGGCCTGCTTTGTAGAGGTTTGCAACTGTAAACTACTACAGATGGTAGATCCTAACCATTCATGTGGAGACGTGGAGAGAGGGTGTCCTATACAAAGAGTTTGTATAAGACCTAGACCACGAGATGACTAGACTCTGTATATAACGCCGTTGGTACTAGAGACTTGCATCTCACCTAAATGACCATAGGTGACACGACCTCAATCCTGAGTGTTTTGGGAACTCCTGCCTTTGAGGGTGGTCCTTTGATTAGTATGGGTGAGAGTGGCCAGATTGCCAACTCAACATGCCTAACTTTTTGGAGACTTGTCTAATTTGGGAGTTGGGAACTCAATCCACAATATGGAATTCACTCCTTTCCCGAAGTAGGGTTAAGTAGAGAGATTGCTTCCTTAAGGGCTGATTCCAGGGCTTGAACATAGTGGACACAACTTCTCTTTGGAAGAGAAGACTCAGTCATAGTAGGACTATGACTTATGTTCATTAGAGCGATCAGTGGTACTTAAGGAGTTAGATGTAACTACGGGGGCATAACGGTTATTGGCCAAGCTGTACTTACGAGCGATCGGTGAAGGGTTGTCACACTGTTGATTGGTTAAGATGGATACATAATATACCTGTGATAAGGAGAGTTCGGTTGTTGATCTTTAGTGGAGTGCCTGGCAGTTAAATGATGGTGGATCCCGTGACTAAAGAGTTTAGTCAGTTATTCACGTATCGTTAGAGCTTCAAGCTATAGGTCCATAAGGTGGTAACTCAATGGATTCATTTGAGGATCAGTCCTTGGTGTTGATTTGAAATGTTCAAATTGACAAGAGATATTTTGATTATATATGATATAATCGGTATGATGTATGAGATACATCTAGTGGAAGATTGATGTATATGAGACTTACATTAAGTACCATGGAATAGAAAAAGAACTATGGTTTATATGTTTCATGAGATGAAATATTAAAACTATAGGTTATAAATATAGTATGATAAGTTGGTTATCATTTATGTTTATAATAATATTAATGATTGGATAATTAATTCTTTTTATTTTAAATAACCAAAGTAGTGGGTGGTTATTGAATCATGGTAACTGTGAGTTTAAAAGGAAAATGGTTTTTCTATTTTAAAAAGAGGTTTTACAAACGATTGAAAAAGTTTTGATATTTCTCTCCGCGAAAAAGAAACTCATGAAGTCGTCAAGTAAATACAGTTTACTAAACGACGGTTGGGCGAGCTAAACGATCGTGCAGAGTAGAGCTAAACGATCGTGCAATTTTTACTACACGATCGCATAGTTTTGCTTGACGATCATTGGCCCAAGGTAAATGATCGTGTAGAGTCTGTAGGCGATAGACCGAGCTAAACGATGAGCTAAATGATCGCATAGCTTTTGCTAGACGTTCGCATAGCTTTATCTAAACGATTGGGCATCGACCTATACGAGAGGTCTCCGCCATCTCCCACTTGCCCAGTCGTGTACGTGATCGGTGTTTCCTTCTTCGTCTGCCTCAATCCAAGTTCGAATAGAGCCCACCCTCTAGATTCTCATACCGAGAATACCAAGGTAGCCTTGTTGGTGGTGTTAGACTCAACTCGACACCGTCGAGGTTTTCTAGAGGTCGTTCGTGGTGCTGTGTAGGCTGCTGTTCATGTTGCGACAGAGTTCGTGACCGAGGAGATCGTTGAGGACGAGCGTGAAGTGTTCGTGTTGTGTTCGTGCTATGTTGCGGTCGTGTAGATCGAGCGTTCGAGGTTGCTATTGTTCGAGCAGTTGTGCGCATCCGAGCGTGGAGACGCTTCTGCCATTGTGCGTTAGTTTGATCTCTTTATGCATTTGTTGTTCATGTTATAATTTCTGCATTTGAATTGTATAACCACTTGTTTGAAGTCGACTATAAATATATGTTCATTCATGATTGTAATTTGGAATAGTCTTGTTTCGCTGCTCATGGAAATCCCAGTTTCGATTTCCTTCAATTGGTATCAGAGCCAGGTTCTCTGATATTCCAAATTACAGATCGGAAATGAACCCGTTTTACAGTCGCGATGGGTTTCTGCATTTGTAGTTAACCGTTTTTTGCATTTGTGGATGTTTTGATGAACGTTTCGGGTTTTAAATTGCCTTTTTGTTAAAGCTTTCAGTATAACAAAGTGTTAATTGTAAGGGCCCCTACATTTTTCGGCGAAATTAACTTTGCAATCGAGTCTGTAATTCGAAAAGTTCGAGTTCGTCGAGTCGTTCGTGATGAAGTTTCAGCGCATGGCGATGTAGTTCTCAACGAAGAAGAAGACCAAGTGTTGGTTGGATCGTGTAACCTCAGGTAAATGATCGTTGAGATTTAACTAAGCGATCGTTTAGTAGTTTTTTCTAGACGATCGTGTAGTATTTTCTAATCGATCATTTAGCTAATGCCAAGCGATGGGGTAAATCGTTTACCATATCGCGTAGCGTTGGTTGCGCGATTGTGTAGGCTCTGGAGGTAGGCAATCGTAGTGGGAGCATGCGATGCTCGTCATTTAGTAGAAAGAGCGCGCTAAGCGATCATGTACTAGGCTTCATCACTCAGTAAAAGTACACGATTGTGTAGTAATAACTACACAATCTTTTGGATTTTTCTTGACGATTGTATAGTAAATGCTAAACGATCGTTTAACTCTGGAGAGCTGGTAAGCGATAGAACGAAGTGTTTGTTTTATTGTGTAGACGATCGCGAGGTGCTTAGTACACAATGGATAGTTGGAGAAGTGATGCTTTGCCGAGCGGTTCAAGACTCGGTTCGCCTGGTTGAACTGGAGACTCCTTGTCTTTGTAATAGTTAGCTTCTCTTTTTGTGTTTTTAAGAAAATTTCACCCGGTTCTTCAACTTTGATTGCTTATACATGTGATGTATGGTACTTATATGTCAAAGTGTTTGTCATATAGTTAAAAACCCACCTTAGGTTGTGCAATTACTCATGCATCATGTATTATAATTGTTATAATCAAGCATGAAGAAATTACTTGAAAGCATGAGCATGCATCATGAAATATAAGAGTTATATTTTGCATGCAGTGAGCATTATCATACATCATCCTTTTATTATAATTGTTATAGTCTAAGGGTGAATGGAAGCATGTTTTGCTTGTTTCATTGTTGTTTTATATAAGTGTTATATAAAAGAAGTAGCAATGAATGGATAATGCATTAAGCATGACACTTAGGCTTCATAATCGTTATGAATGCCTTGCATGTGTTAGCTTAGCATTGTGATTTTTTCTATTTATAAGTGTTATAAAGGAAATTAGACCTAAAATCAATAATTCAAAGTTGCATGCGAACTTAAGGTGAACTCAAATTTTTTAAAAGAGTTTTAAAATTGGATTGAGATAGACCTAAGTTCAAGTGGTTCTAAAGAGTTTAGTAACCTAGATTAATCTTTTGAAATCGGTTTAATAGGATTAAATTGGTTGAATAAAAGATTAAATTTGTTGTAAACTTATCTATAAGGGACCTTTTGTCTAAGGTGGGTTCTGGCTAGGCTGGGATTCTTAAGTTGATGGAAACGTAACACCCCTACCAGGGAACCTACCTGGAAAGGTGAATTAGATAGATTTTCAACAAGCATGCGATATTTTGGTCAAAGATGCCGTTAAAGAGTTTAATGGATGATGATAAAAAAGTTGTTCAACTATCCAAGGTAAAAGTTACTCTTGGGAAAACCTAAAAACCACTTAGTTAAAATCCTTACCCGTGTTTATAAAATACTCAGTGGGAGGAAGAGGCATATCAGATATATCTATGATTCCACTCATGTTTCTCCCTGTATGTTCACACCGTGAGATTCATGCTTGGCCTTGAGATTCCCAAGATGCATCCCCCTTCGGATGGTGTTTGCATAAGTCAATATCAAGGTGGACAGAGAGAGTATTTATAGTAAGTAGGTGAAGGGTGTGTGTCAATACGTCTTATGGTCTCTGTCATTGGTTCACACCGTGAGATCATTCTGTACGCTCTCGTGTCGCCTTCGAAGCATCCCCCTTCGGATGGGTTTTGTGTAGTTGGTCAATATCATGGTGAACTCCAGAAATGGATAGGGTCGCTTTAGGTTTTGCCCTAATCGAATTTTTTCCCTTCGGATTGGCCTTTTGGGATGGATCTTTAGGGCTTAAAATGGCGGGTCACACTTACGAGAGATTATTAAGTAAGTTAATTATCTCTTGGCCAAATCAATGATGGCTTGTCATTATAGGAACAAGAGTTGTTATGGTATTAATGACTGGTTGAGAACTTCTCAATTCAGAAGAGGGATAACTGACCTCCCTTTGGCGACTTTTGTCCTAAACCTTTGAAGCGTCATTGTGAAACTAAATGTCACATGGGGTTCATGTTAGTTTTGCTAAAACCTTATTGGATGTTGTTTTGTTTTACAATGGGTATTTGCTTAAAACCTAACGTAGGTCAATGTGTTTTTCTTTTTCAGTAACTCGTTAGTATTTCCATTTAAAACTTTTAATAATGACCGATTTTTTACAGTGGAAAGAATCGTGTGAAATGAATTTCGTGGCAAAAAACCTCCATCCCACTACTCTCCAAAAGAGGAGACAAGATAGTAAATATGATTTATTGGAAATGAAGACGTTTCTGGTAGAGAATGATGATTCTGCCTGGATCTTAGATTCAGGTGCTACCAATCATGTCAGTTCCTCTTACCAAGGATTTAGTTCCTAGCAAACATTGCCACAGGGAGAGATGACTCTTCGAGTCGGTACTGGTGAGGTTGTTTCAGCTGTTGCTGTAGGCAGGCCGAAGTTATTTATTGACAAGAAACGTTATCTGTTACTGGATAATATTTTTGTAGTACCTCATATTAAGAGGAACTTAATCTAGGTTTCTTGTCTCATTGAACAAGGCTATACCGTCTTCTTTTCTGAGAATAAAGTGTTTATTTTCAAGAATGGAATGGAGATTGGTTATGGTTCAATGGAAAATAACTTATATGTATTAAGGCCGTTAGTCATAAAAGCCTTGTTTAACACTGAAATGTTCAGTACGGCAACAACAGCTAAAAGACCAAAGGTTTCTCCAAAGGACGAAGCCCATCTTTGGCATCTAAGGTTAGGTCACATCAATCTCAATAGGATTGAGAAGTTGGTGAAAAGTGGATTTCTAAAGAGTTTAGAAGAAAACTCCTTGCCGGTATGTGAATCATGCCTCGAAGGCAAGATGACCAAACAACCTTTTACTGGAAAAGTTTACAGAGCCAAGGAAGCCTTGGAGCTTGTATATTCAGACCTCTGTGGTCCGATGAATGTTAGAGCTCGAGGTGGGTATGAATATTTCATCTCTTTTATAGATGATTATTCAAGGTTTTGGTATCTCTTCCTAATGCAACGTAAGTCTGAAGCCCTTGACAAGTTCAAGGAGTATAAGGCTGAAGTTGAAAACTTATTAGGTAAGAAGATAAAAGCACTACGATCTGATCGTGGTGGAGAGTATATGGACCTCCAATTCCAGAACTATATGATAGAACATGGGATTGCGTCCCAACTCTCGGCCCCTGGTATACCTCAGTAGAATAGTGTATCAGAAAGGAGAAACAGGACCTTTTTGGACATGGTTCGGTTATGATGAGTTATACTCATCTTCCAGACTTGTTTTGGGGTTATGCAGTGTAGACTGCATGTTATATCCTGAACAACGTTCCCTCGAAAAGTGTTTCTGAAACACCTTTTGAGTTATGGGGAGGCCGTAAAGGTAGTTTACGCCACTTCAGGATTTGGGGCTGTCCGACACATGTGCTAGTGACTAACCCAAAGAAGTTGGAATCGCGTTCGATGGTTTGTCTCTTTGTAGGCTACCCAAGAAAATGAAAGGAGGATACTTCTATGATCCAAGTGAGAACAAAGTGTTTGTTTCCATTAATGCTATCTTCTTGTGAAGAAGATCACATGAGGGATCATAAGCCACGAAGTAAGCTCGTTTTACGTGAGATCTCTAGTGAGACTGAGACTGTTGATTGTTCAACAAGAGTTGTTGAACAGGCCAACAGAGCAACAAGAGTTGTTGACGTCGGAACGTCTAGCCAACCAGCTCAAGAGTTGAGACTGCCTCGACGTAGTAGGAGGGTTTTGAACCCACCGGATCACTACATGGGTTTGACTGAAGCCCGTAACGTCATTACGAATGATGGGGTCGAAGATCCGTTGTCTTTTAAGAAAGTAATGGAGGATGTTGACAAAGATGAATGAGTTAAAGCCATGAACCAGGAAATGGAGTCTATGTACTTTAATAACGTCTGGGAGCTTGTTGATCTAACTGATGGGGTAAGACCTATTGGGTGTAAGTGGATCTTTAAGCGAAAGAGAGGTGTAGATGGAAAGGTGCAAACCTTTAAGGCTAGACTCGTGGCAAAGGGTTATACCCAGGTTGAGGGAGTTGACTATGAGGAAACTTTCTCATCGACTGTCATGCTGAAGTCTATCAGGATTCTCCTGTCCATAGCCACATTTTATGATTATGAAATATGGAAAATAGACGTCAAGACTGCCTTTCTTAATGATAATCTTGAGGAGACCATCTATATGACTCAATCAGAGGGGTTCGTAGTTTCAGATCAAGAGCAAAGAGTTTGCAAGCTTAATAGGTCCATATATGGGCTGAAACAAGCATCTAGATCTTTGAACATCAGATTTGACACTGCTGTCAAGTCGTTTGGCTTTGACCAGAACGTTGATGAGCCTTGTGTTTACAAGAAGATCATCAACAACTTAGTAGCTTTCCTGATACTGTATGTGGATGATATCCTACTCATTGGAAATGATGTAAGGTATCTGACTGACATTAAGAGTTGGCTAGCTACCCAGTTTCAAATGAAAGATTTGGGTGAGGCACAGTATGTTCTCGGGATCTAGATTATTCGGGATCGCAAGAACAAATGGTTAGCCTTGTCTCAAGCATCGTACATTAATCAAATGTTGATTAGGTACAGGATGCAGGATTCCAAGAGGGGTTTACTACCCTTCAGGCATGGAATCGTTTTGTCTAAGGATCCATGTCCTAAGACACCTCAAGAAGTTGAGGAGATGAGACAAATTCCCTATGCTTCTGCTATAGGAAGCTTGATGTATGCAATGTTGTGTACCAAACCTGACATTTGCTATGTAGTAGGGATTGTCAATCTGTAAGGATTTGATCACTAGATGGTGGTCAAGATGATCCTCAAGTATCTTCAGAGAACGAGGGTCTACATGCTCGTGTATGGAGTTAAGGATCTGATCTTTACGGGATACAACGTTATTGATCCCTTTACAAAGGCCCTCATTGCTAACGTGTTTGAGGGTCACCTGAAGAGTCTAGGTCTACGAGACATGCGACATCTTGTCTAGGGCAAGTGAGAGCCCTAGTTTATTGTATATTGTACATTTTTATATTGTATTGTACATTAGTCTCTCGAGTCATTAGGACAAGTGTGAGATTGTTGGGATTGGTGTCTTAATTCTCCCGGAGTCTCGTTGTTTTGTAAAGATACACATTGTTCAATGAATAAAATAAGTGTTATTTAATTCTGCATTTACTCATATCCAATAAACAAAGCTCTTTGGTTATCTTATGTGAACTTAAGCATGTATATGTGATATACAAGTTGATCATGCCTTAAGCGATAACCTAAATAGGTCTGTAGTATAAGGATTAAGGTGAGATACTTGATCCTGGTGACATTACGGATATGGCCCACTTTGTAGAGGTTTGCAAGTGTTGTAAACTACTACAGATGGTAGATCCTAACCATTCATGTGGAGACGTGGAGCGAGAGTGTCCTATACAAAGAGTTTGTATAAGACCTGGACCACGAGATGACTAGACTCTGTATATAATGTCGTTGATACTAGAGACTTGCATCTCACCTAAACGACCATAGGTGACACGACCTCAATCTTCAGTGTTTTGGGAACTTTTGCCTTTGAGGGCGGTCCTTTGATTAGTATGGGTGAGAGTGGTCAGATTGTCAACGCAACATGCCTACCTTTTTAGGGACTTGTCTAATCTGGGAGCTGGGAACTCAATCCACAATATGGAATTCACTCATTTCCCGAAGCAGGAATAAGTAGAGAGATTGCTCCCTTAAGGCTGATTCCGGGGCTTGAACATAGTGGACACAGCTTCTCTTTGGAAGAGAAGACTCAGTCATAGTAGGACTATGACTTATGTTCATTATAAGGATCAGTGGACTTAAGGAGACAGATGTAACTACAGGGGCATAACGGTTATTGGCCCAGCTGTACTTACGAGTGATCTGTGAAGGGTTGTCGCACTGCTGATTGGTTAAGATGGACACATAATATATCTGTGGTAAGGAGAGTTCAACTGTCAGTCTTTAGTGGAGTGCCTGGCAGTTAACGGATGGCAGATCCCGTGACTAAAGAGTTTAGTCAGTTATTCATATACTATTGGAGCTTCGAGCTACAGGTCTATAAGGTCCCCTTGGTAGCTCAATGGATTCAGTTGAGGATCAGTCCTTGGTGTTGATTTGAAATGTTCAAATTGATAAGAGGTATTTTGATTATATATGATATAATCGGTATGATGTATGAGATACATCTAGTGGAGGATTGATGTAAATGAGATTTACATTAAGTACTATGAATAGAAAAAAAACTATTGTTTATATGTTTCATGAGATGAAATATTAAAACTATAGGTTATAAATATAGTATGATAAGTTGGTTATCATTTATGTTTATATTAATATGAATGATTGGATAATTAATTCTTTTTCTTTTAAATAACCAAAGTAGTGGGTGGTTATTGAATCATGGTAACCGTGAGTTTAAAAGGAAAATGGTTTTTCTATTTTAAAAAGAGGTTTTACAAATGATTGAAAATGTTTTGAGATTTCTCTCCATGAAAAAGAAAATCACGAAGTCGTCAAGTAAATACGGATTTACTAAATGGCAGAGTGAGCTAAACGATCGTACAGAGTAGAGCTAAACGATCGTGCAGTATTTACTAAACGATCGCATAGTTTTGCTAGACGATCATTGGCCCAAGGTAAATGATCGTGTAGAGTCTGTAGGCGACAGACCGAGCTAAACGATGAGCTAAATGATCGCATAGCTTTATCGCATAGCTTTATCTAAACGATTGGGCATCGACCTATACGATAGGTCTCCGCCATCTCCCACTTGCCCAGACGTGTATGTGATCGGTGTTTCCTCCTTTGTCTGCCTCAATCCAAGTTCAAATAGAGCACACCCTCTGGATTCTCACACCGAGAATACCAAGGTAGCCTTGTTGGTGGTGTCAGACTCAACTCGACACTGTCGAGGTTTTCTAGAGGTCGTTCGTGGTGCTGTGGAGGCTGATCGTGTTGCGGAAGAGTTTGTGACCGAGGAGATCGTTGAGGACGAGCGCGAAGTGTCCGTGCTATGTTGCGGTCGTATAGATCGAGCGTTTGAGGTTACTGTTGTTCAAGCGGCCGTACTCATCCGAGCGTGGAGACGCTTCTGCCATTGTGCGTAGAGTTTGATCTCTTTATGCATTTGTTGTTCATGCTGTAATTTCTGCATTTGAATTGTATAACCGAGCGTTTTAGTCTTGTTCTGCTGCTCATGGAAATCTCAGTTCTGATTTCCTTCAGCAACATCCATACGTCGAACGTAACAATTGCCTCTGCGATGGTGAGATTCCCCGCATGCGATCGATTTCTGTGATAGCTACAAAAATAGACAATTGGACGCAAAATAACGTATGATAGTGGGTTAGCTGAGATTTTACATGCTGATCGACGCAAGCTCGCTTTCTCATGAATTCTTAGTATAATCGCTGCATATTCTTCTTATCAGTTCTCATAATTCTAAATAAAAGGCCTATAATAACGTACATTTCTACCCGTCATCATCATGTTATACACACACAACAGCATGTCATCTTTCAATGCAAGTGCCATAGTTTCTATTTCTAGGACGCATGCGATATATACGATAATGTTGATAGGACTTATATCTAAGCCTCTATTCTTGTCTATGCGATGATGAATGATGCACACATACACAAGGTGACCGCATACTATCATATCCTATTTCTAGGGTGCATGTGATGCATAATCACAAACAGAACTTATGTCTAAGTTTCCATCTCTTGCTTATGCGGTTCTAATCTTACTCTTTCAAGTCTAGATTCTAATATGACTCTTTCAAGTCTAGATTCTTTCTTTAGACTACTCTCTCAAGTATCTCTAAAGGGTGAATGACGCATACATAAGACAAGATGATCGCATAAAGTGAAGATCTTAGGTCATGCTAGCTAAGTACTTCTCAACCCATTCAGAAATTTAACTACTCATGCGAAATGTGGAGGGATTGAACAAATGTTGAGATGAGAATTCCATTTTCTATAAATAAAGTCAGAATACAAAATAACAATGGAAAGTAGGGATAAGAAGCCCAGTAGCAATGTCTTGCTTCCCATGGCTTTTACACTATCTTTTCACTCCAACTCTGCCCAGAAGAATATCCTTGCTTTCGCAAGTGTTGGCAATCTCTCCTTTTATAGTGCTTCTCGATAGTCTTTCGAGCTTTCCAGGAATGTTCTCTCGGCGTCTTCTTCTCTTCGCTCACTTCCACCTTCTAAGTATAAGAATAACTACAGACTAACGGCTATCTATATTGTATATGATCTAACTTGTTTTTGGCGAACTCCTTTAACGATGGTAGCCTTCGGTATTTATAAAGCTCAAGGTGAAGAAGCTTTTCTCTTTAATGATTGCAATGATGGGTGGTCATTAAATCTTCTGCTCTGATGCACCGATTAACGATCACCAAAAAGTTGAGTATACTTGCTACAGTGTGTCGTTAACGGCTTGTCATATAAATTCGGATTCGACTGTCATAAGCTTTCCGTCCCATCATGATTTATTAAGCTTTCCCCTTGATGCGTCGTCTTTATGCAGCCACCTACTTGAGCAACTTCTCGCGAGCACATATGATCGCATGACTTTGCGGTCGCAATCTTTCAATGCGCGCGGATGCCAAATACCTTGGATTGCAATTTCACTTGTGCCAACGCATTTTTCCTACACAAATAAGTAAATTAGCTGCTTTTATGCTATGGGCGCATGCGATCGCAATATTCTCAGTTTACCGCTTTTGGACATGATTTTGTATATTTTTACCGTCGCATTCCCTCATTGTTTTACTTATTTGTGCTGTAATAACATACATTTCTACCCATTATCAAGCCCACCCTCTGGATTCACACACTGAGAATACCAAGGTAGCCTTCTTGGTGGTGTCATACTCAACTCGACACTGTTGAGGTTATGTGGAGGCCGTTCGTGGAGTTTGGGGTGTTCGTGACCTTTGGCGATCGCTGAGTTCGAGTGTTGGATGAGCGTTCGCGTGTTGCTGAGTTCGAGTGTTGCGGTCATGTTGGATGATCGTTCGCGTGTTGCTGCATTACTGTGATCGAGCGTTTGTGATCAAGGAGCTTGAAGATGAATCGACAAAAGTGTGTTGCTCTTGTCCTTTATCATATGTATAGCATGTTGTAATTTCTGTATTTCGCATAACTGTATGTTTCCGTTTGTGATTGTAATTGTAAAGTTCATATACGATTGTAATTTGGAATGATTCTTCCGCTGTTCATGAAAATCCTCGTGTTCGATTTCCCATCGAGATGTACGAGGATAAATAAGTTGAACTTGATTATGTTTTGAAGCATGTTATGAGTGCTAGGATGAACTAAGATTATTTTGTTTTTATGATTTGCTAGATGAACATTGAACATGATGATATGTATTTGCCTATTTGTGGGACTATGTTTATGATGTGCATTATGTTTAAGATAGTGATAGTTACCCTTACCTGTAATTAGATACCCACCAGAGGTGGTGATCTCCTTTGGGATTTCACCAAAGGTTTGTGTTTCTTTTGGGATTCACCAGAGGTTTGTGTTTCCTTAGGGATGCACCTGAGGTGGTAATCTCCTTCAGGATTTCACTAGTGTTTTGTGTTTCTTTTGGGATTCAACGGAGATTTGTGTTTCCATCGGGATTCACCAGAGGTTTTATGTTTCCTTCGAGACTCATTAGAGGTTCCTGTTTTCTTCGGGATTCACCAAAGGTGGTGATCTCCTTCGGAACTTCATTAGAGGTCTGTGGGTACACCTAATCTACGAATGAGTGGTTTTAACTAACCACTAGTTAGCCATCCCATGGGAAGTAGAGGCTTATGCATGTTCCTCTCAAAAAGTGAAATCTAGAGGACATAGATGCTTAGCCTGATCCCAGTAGTGAGATTACTTACTAAGTATTTTATACACTTTTTTTTTTTTATGTTATGTTTTCCAGGTAAATGTTGTTAGAACATACCATGTGCAGCGGAAGTGACCAGGATCTATAAGCACTCTAAATCATTAATTTTGGCAGAAACAAAAATATGCTTCCACAGAAATAAATGAGTTTCATGACATACCTCTGTAGAACTTTCTCAAAGCTTGAATTGAACTCCAAATCTCCTCTGAATCTTGTTGTAGACCACCCCAAGATCTTCCCTACTATCCTCTTGGAGCTTTAAATTGAGTTGTGGGACTCAAAATAAGTCTGAATTAAGGAAATTCAGAGACAAGCTCACAGCTACAACCCGACATGAAGAACACCTTTCTTCTTACGAATTTTTCAGAAAAATATGGTCGGTTGCATTACTTCAAAAACACTCCAATCTCTTCAATATATTGCAGACATTCATGCAAAGAGATTTACTGCATGAGATGCAGCTCATGCTTGGAGTTAATGAAGACTTAAGAAGATGGGTTGTTAGTGAGCTACTTGGAAGAAGACAATAGAAAATGCCCATTTTTCATTTTTGTGATTTTTTCTTCTTTTTCAATTTATCAAATATTGATTTCATAAATCAATTTTATTTAATAAAATTGAAAATATTATTAATTTTAAAAAATTAATTTCATAAATTAATTTTCTCAATAAAATTAATAAATAATTATTTAAACAATTTAAATAATTCTAATTAATTTAATATCAAATATTAAATTAATTTTTACACAATTCCATCTTCAAATATTTAAATCATATTTAAATATTATTTCTCCAATTTCATTTAATTCTAATTTGAACACTTCAAATTAACTTATCACGCTACTCTAGAGCTAATCCATTTACGAGCTAGTAGGGGGACTTCACGGACCTACAGATCATGGGCTCCAACAATCCGAGATTAATCGACTAAACTCAATAGACCGAACTAACCCCTATTCATTAACTAATGGGTGATTTCACTAAAACCTATAGCTGAACTCCCTCACTATATATATATATTATGTCCACTGGATATAACCATGATTAGTAAGTTAACCCTTCACATGTTGTTTGTAAAAACAGCTAGGTCGAATCTCTGTTTTACCCCCGAAATTACCTCTTGTTCCTTAAATCCCACTGATCCCTTAATAAACAATTGATTTGTGATCCAATCAACAAATTGAATCCCTCTCAGGCCAATGAGAGGGTGAGGTCTCTTGTTCAAGACCCAAAATCTGCACTTGAAGGGAATAACCTCTCTACTAACCCTAATCGGGTAGGAGTGAATTCCGTCTTGCACCTTATGTCCCCAGCTAATCATCCGATCTTATCCCCAAAATGGAAGGCTTATTAAGCAGAGACAGTTGGTCTACTCTCCGTTTGCAGATCAAAGGATAATCTCGAACAAACAGGAGTTCATAGTTAGCTCAAGATTAAGGTCAAGTTACCTAGGTCATCGCTTTGAAATAGTCAGTCTTAAACAGTAAACAACGTTATAAAGTAAGAGTGACTGGTTTCGTGGTTCAATCTTGCACAAAACTCATTTGCACAGGACACCCCCAATCCTCATGTCCCAACATGAACGAATTAGGATCACTTCGTTTGTAGCACTTTACAACTCTTTGTAACAACTACAGAGTAGGCCGCATCCAATAGTGTTACCAGAATAAGGCACCCAACCTTATTCATATACTATAGATCATTTTGACTATTTACTCGAATATGATCCACTTGTATATCTCCACATAAAGTTCAAATACTCATCTAATAGTCAAGGGACTTAGGTTTATTGGATTTCGAAAAAAACAATATATTCAATAACAACTTATTGAATTTTCAGAATAAGTTCTCTTATTTACAAACCACGAGTTTTAGGACATAAAACCCAACAAGTGCAAGGACGTATCGGCGAATGACAGAAGGAATATGTGATCGTGCCATTGAGACCAGAGAGATGCTTCCGCTCATGTTTTCATGTTTTAGTGTTTTAAATTATAGTCTTGATGTCTGAACTTAGAGTTCCATTATTGAAATTTTTATTTATAAAACTTTAAGAAATTTTATTTTGAACTTATATTTCAAGGGGACCCCAAAAAAATATTTTCAATTATTTAGATTTTACAAAAAGTTATTTATTTAATAAAGTTCGTTTGATTTAGTTAAAATTTGTGAAAGAGCCATTTTGAGATTTATGCATGCAGTATAAGTCCTTAAGGTTGTTACAAAGTAGTTTGTTGATCATATATCAGTAAAACAAAGACTTAGTTTAGGGTTGTTGTAGTGATAATTCTCATTTTTTTTTAATTATTTAGTTTTTTAAATAAAAGATTTTGATGAAAATGGCATATATTTAGTCATTTTCATAGAAAAATCAAGTTTAAATATAGCAAATAATTCATAGATAGCATGTTTAATCTTAAATGTGAAAAGATAGTGAATTTGGCAAGATTTTTTTTTTTTTTTTTTTAATTTTAATTTTGGGGTATTTTTGTAAAAAATTCATTGATTCCAAATTGTTGCAGCATTGAACCAAACTCAGCAATCTAAAACAGCAGAGCTAAACTTCGATTCTATGCTTGATTTCGGGATTTTCACCACCAATCTTGGTGAATCAGGGATTTTCACCTCCAAATTAAGTCTCCAACAATTTATATTATGTAACTTTCATTTATTTTACAGCAATAAATTATTTTCAATTTAAGTTCTTATTTCCTCTTTATCTCAATTATTTGTTGTTTTAGTTAAAAGCGATTTCACCCATTTTTTTCACATAATTTTTTATCCGATCTCATATAAAACATGAGATTGTCACAACTTGGAATCCCTTGAGAAAGGAGAAGACAAGTTAGATAAAAAGATATGTGTAGAAATTTGGCATTTCATAGTTCAATGTAAACTCAATTTAATTTTTAATTTTGCAATATTTGTCTGTGATATTCTTATATTTCTAGAGGCATTGAATTATATATATATACCTCATTCAATTGTTATTTTTATTAATTCAGTTACTTTATTTTTACTTATTTGTTTTTGTTTATAAGCTAGAATCGTGTTCCCTTTTCATTAAGCACATCATGAAATTTTACTCATCTAAATTTTTGTTCTTTAATTCTTTAAGCATAAGCTAAACTTTTCTTTAGGATTCAAATATTTTAATGTCCTAAATAATGTTGCAAATGCCTAATATGTAAAGTTAGGGAACTTGGCTCAATTTCACTGTTTGGTTTACTTTTATTGATTTTAATTTCATCATTATTAGTCTAGCTTGATCACCTAGATTAATATACTAAAATTGAATCTAATACGAAAACGATTATGTGAAATTTGGTTCTTATAAAAGTGATTTAGGAAAAGAATCTAGAAATAGAACTTTGTTTTTTACCATAGACATAGGGCAAAACTTTTAAAACAAAAGGATTATATTTTAATTATTTAAGTTCACTTTAACCATAAAAATATAGGTTTACTGGCTTAGTATCTTGAAGACACTATTAGAACATCAAATAGGTGTTGAATCCAGTCCAACAAAGCATCAAAATTGAGTTAAGCTAAAAGTCTTCATATTAGGCTAAATTTACTTTCAAAAGGAGCATGGACATGTTTGAATCCCTATATTTTGCAATTGTTTGACAATTTAATTTTTCTACCAAAAATCTCAAATCAATTTTATCTTGGTTACTAAAGTTGCAAATTTTTAGGAAAGTTTTGTTGCTTATAAACATTTTTGTTGAAAAACCGTTTCCTTGGGAGACGACTTGAAATTCTTCCAATCTTTGTACTACTTGTTGACAGTGTGCACTTGCACTAGATTGAAGACTTTTCTTAAAAAAAAAAGTTTTCAATTTAGCTAAAGTGTTTTCAGACGATCATGTAACTTTTAAAATAATTGCTGGCAACTGTGTTTCTAAAAAAATCAACTGTTAAATGAAGTAAATTAGTGTTTAGTGAATTTCAATTTAAACTTGAAAAATGTAGGTTATAGTGTTTGGTAAATACATACAAAATCATCTTATTTTAGATATAATAACTAAAATTGACTTATAATTAACTTTTTTTTTTTTCAATTTAAAATTTTAAATAATTGTTTATAATGATAAATTTTGTTTGTTATAGATAATTTTAAATATTAAGAGGAATAACATTTAAAAAATCAATATGGTATACTTTTTTCAAATATTGATGCATTCAACTCATGAAAAATAGAAAATTGATTTGATTAGGTGAGAAATAAATAGATATATAAATTAAATCTTTATTTTTAAAGTACAAAATTAAAAACTAAACATTAATTAAAAATTCTACCTGATTTTAGTTGAATCTAAAAGCTAGTTAGAAAGCTTTTGAAGTAGGCGTGAAATTAACGTGTTTTTAAAAGTGATTTTAATAGATTTCGACATTCAAATCTGTTTTACCTAATGCAAAAAATGATTAAGAATTGTCTATAATCAATTCTATCTCTCCAAAAGCAATCTCAAATGCACACTAAATATGTACTTTAAAAAAAAAACTATACTAAATCTCATATTTAAATGTTTAAATGTTATTTTACACTCTAAACACTCTTTTTGGCAAATGTAAGCAACAAAAGAAAACAACACAAACATCGTGATAAGGAAGTTAAGGTCTTATTTGGTAATCATTTAGGGAGTGTTTGGGGCAAGAGTTATCATCAAAATATAATAATCACCCATTGCTACAATAAAAACTATTTCAAAACCTCAAATTAGCTACTATCAATATTATTTCAAAACCCTCATTTGCTACAATATTTACGATTTATTATAGTTTTTACTATTTTACATTCATCATTTTTTTATTATTTGCTACAGTGTTTACTATTTTCTTCTCAAACTAAAATAGTTTATATCTTAAACACATATTATTGTAACCCAAACTAAAACAATCTACATAAAAAACACAAACCATCATAATCCAACTATAATAACGTATGCCTATAATAATTAACTCATTGTCTCAAACGTCTCCTTAAGATGTATTTTTTTTCAAGTGTTTAATTTTAAAATATCTCTTGAAACACTATCAAAATATATTATTTAAAAGGGAAAATTATCTTTTTTTTTCTCTAAGTTGTTAGTTATAGATTCATTTGGTTCCTCAATTTTTGAAATGGACCTTTTTAGTCCATAGGTTTAAATGGTCCAAGGGTTTAGTGGAGGTTGGTATCTCCGATTGCTACACGGCAAATTAATTTTTATTATTTTTTAAATGCTAACATGAAAAGTTAAATAGATAATAAATAATAAAATTAATACTAAAAACAAAAGACCCTTTTCTCTCTCATGGAGTCCTTTTCTTTCATTTTCATTTGGGTATGTCAATTTTTATGGTAAGAATACTTTTTGAACTCCATTAAAATTTGAAACCTCAATTTTTCCATTTTGGTGTGGTAAAACCTTCCAATTTTTAAACCTGAAAGGAAGAAGAACCCACAGATTCCAACACCACCACTAAAGGGATGTTTGGATTGAGATTTTCTCAATACTCAAGAATTAAGGATGTCTGGAAATTATATGTCTGGAAATAAAATTACTGGAAATCAAGGATAACTATGTTTTGTTGTGCATGGAAAAAAAATGTTTGAAAATAGTATGTGGGAATTAAAAAAAAAAAAATCCAAACGACCTTTACAAGAAATATGTTACAAAATAATTTAGTAATAGTCCAAATGCGATCATAGTACATTTCTTGCAGATGAATTACTAAATCCAAACGGCCCCTGGGCATTGACTATGTTATTTTGTAAACATAGTCATCGTTTATAAAATACTATATGATCACTTAGATTATCTACACGATCACTGAACTCTGCTAAACGATTGTTTACAAAATACTATACGATCGCTTAAATTATCTGCACGATCGCTGAGCTCCGCTACATGATCGTTGAGTAAAAAAATGTTATACGATCGCCTACCCAGTGCTATACGATCGCCTACCCAATGCTAGACGATCATCTAGCAAATGCTACACGATCGTTGAGCTCGGCTACACAATCGCTTAGCTCTGCTACACAATCGTTGAGTAACAAAATATTATACGATCGCCTACCCAGTGCTATACGATCGCCTACCCAATGCTAGATGATCACCTACCAAATGCTACACGATCGCTGAGCTCGGCTACACGATCGCTTAGCTCTGCTACACGATCGCTGAGTAACAAAATGCTATACGATCGTCTACCCAGTGCTATACGATCGCCTACCAAATGCTATACGATTGCTTACCAAATGCTATACGATCGCTTACCAAATGCTACACGATCGCTGAGCTCGGCTACACGATCTCTTAGCTCTGTTACACGATCACTGAGTAACACTAAACGATCGCCTACGAAGACCTCGCAATCGCTTACTCGGCTACATGATCGCTTAGCTCTGCTACCAAATGCTATATAACCGATATCAAAGTATAAATACTAAACGTAGACAAAATAAGTATTTATATTATGTCAATATTCGTAGTTACAAATAAGAGTACAGTGCAACATTCATTCAAAATGAAGATACTTAGCAAGTACTAACATGCTAGCTCAAAATAAGGAGTACACATCATTTGATAAGGGCATCAAAATATACACATAATTGCCCATGTATAACATGTTATAAAGTCTCCTATTACCTAGAAGATACTACGATATTCCCACAGTTTAAGAATGAACGTTTTCTTGCAAAACCTCTATTATGAATTCATATCTTTCATCATGTGGAAGATTAAAGAAATAATCAATCTGAGATTGGTCTTTAGTGATAATCTTACCCGCTCTCACCCTTTGTCGAACACTTAATCCATCTACCTTTCTAATTTCACTAACTAATGAGTTTCGACGTGCTTCTCTTGTGGACTCTCGTTCAGCTACCTGTCGATAAAACATAGCAATTTCTTGAATGTTATCATTAGCGCTTGAAAGATGACTGCTCATAACATTCTCAAGATCATTCACTACCGTCACCAATTGGTCTATACTTCTTGCTCTTTTCTTACTATACCTATTTGATGTATGTGCATTAGATTGCATATTTGTTGCTGCTTCACTCATTGAGGTAGATCCATTCACTTCTTCCCCTCCAACTATTGGTGGATCAGGCACATAAAAACCATCCATTTCTCTCCAAAAATCATTGTTGTCTATTTCTCGCTCTACTGCTTCAAACATGTCAGCTGGACCTTCTGCACCAAGTCCATTGGCTCTATCTTTTCCAAAAATAATGGCTAATTGTTCGTAGAACAGAAAAGACTTGTTTCTCAGTCCTTTTGCATTTGGATGACTCTGGAAAACAAATATAAATAAACTTTTAATACATTTCAACAATAACATGATAACAATACACTGGCAATACAAAAATCTACATTTACCTTTACCCATTCATCGAATATATCTTTTTCTACTTTTATACACTTTTCTTTATCATTCCATCCGAAGCCACTACAATTTGGGCCTAACATTTTAGCTATTGCGTTGTACTACTTCTTCAACAATTTTACTCTAGACTCTTTGTGTGGTTGAGCCTTAACTTCACAATTATGAATTTTTTCAGCCATCCATTTCTCTACTTGATTGAGAAATCCTGGTTTGAAAGTACCATTATCAGCCTTCCATGTGCCAATGTTAGATAACTCTAATAAGCATTCTACTAATTTCTCATCTTCTATCTTACTCCACATATGTTTCAACCTACTCGACCAACTGTATATTGTTTGTTGACATCTATATCTATGATTCACATCACATATTAGACTATTAAAACTCAACACTTCACATATAACATAGTATGAAAATCAAAACATACATCACATATCATAATTATGAAATAAGTAGCAATATAGTAATTCACAATGTTTTATAAAAGCTTATAACAAGGTACATGTTTACATCATAATAATACATCCTAGTATTAATATCTAATGCCCCTCCATTCCTTAAACATCTCAATTGCTAAGTTATCTCTCTAATTTTCCATTCATTTGAACTCTCTACATGTGTTATTCGATCACTATCCATGTCAAAAGTACTTGAATGAGTGTCTCCAACTTCATCTTCTTCTAACGGATCTACAGGCATTTCTCTTCTTATAAGATTATGAATAAGACAACAAGCTGTAATATGCGACATTGAACTTTTACTGGATAGTAAGATTTCCTTTGAAGAATAGCCCATCGACCTTTTAATAGCCCATCGACCTTTTAATAGCCCAAATGCTTGTTTTATTACATTTCTTGCAGATGAATGCTTCATATTAAAAAATTCAGCTGGAGTTCTTGGTTGGTATCATTGCATCCAATCATTTAAATGTTATCATTGTCCTCTGTAAGGAGCCAAAAATCCTTCACCATTTGTATAGCCAACATCACATAGATAATAACAACCTAAATACACCAACTGAATACTTGAGAATGTATGTACAAAGTGTTTCTAATCCAAACTACATACCAATCCTAATATCAAACATTTTACCTTTTGGAATCTTTAATCCATTCCTCCTAGATATAGCATCTCGTAAAACTCTTGAGTCAGAGGCTGAACCTTCCCATCCAGGTAAAACATAGGTAAATTGCATATCTTGGGAGCAAACTCCTAAGACATTAGTAACAATTTCATTCTTCCTGGTTCGATACCTAGGTCTATTGGGAGAATATCCACATTGACTTTAATATAGGTTCCATTTAGTGCACCTAGACAATTCTACATACAAAGAAGACTCTAAATTAATTAAACCACCTACTAATATTTAAACATGAGTAAAACTATAAAACAAAAATTACCTTAAACCACTTCCATTTTTCATCCAAGCAGTTGGCAGGAATAGACTCAGGATGTTTAAGTAATAACTCATGTAGTCGTATCACAGAGTTCAGAACTATATTAAAATGTCTACTGATTGTTTCTCCTGAACGTGTAAAATGTCGACGTATAACTCTATTTTTAACGTCATGTGCAAGGATATGTAAAAATATTGCAACCATCTTCTCAACTTCTACATGTGTTATGCCTCTTAATTTATCAATTGTTTTAAGCATATGAAATAATATAGTAAAACATCTCCTATCCATTCGGTCGTCTTAAAACATGCTAAATCATTCTCATGTATTAGACGAAAAAAGTTTAATTATCTAATTCGATGCCTATAGAAAGAATTTCCACTCATAATTCTGTCACGTGTTTGTCCTTTATACAATAGTATTACTACCAATAGAAAAGATGTTTTCATTGCTTGTTTTATTATTTCTAAATATGACAACAAGACAATAAGAATTTGTTATTCAGTAGCTGAATGTATGTCATTCATATCTGCATGATAAACGAAATGTTTTATCCCATCATTAGTTAATTATAATAAACAATTCTTAGAAATAAATCACAATGTAGCAAATCAACTCATTCAATACATCAAAAGAGAACAAAAAAACATGCAGAATGAATAGCAAATCAATATAAATGTTGGACTAAGTGTGTTCTATCTTACCGTCAAAAAATAAATCACAATGAAGTGTTGGATTAAATGTGCAGAATGAATAGCAAATCATCAAATAAATCACAATGAATAGCAAATCAACATAAAATTTATGTGTTCTATCTTACTGTCGAAAAATTTATTAGGAAAGATAGATGGATTAAGTGTTCTATCTTACAGTAAATGGTCTATAAAATTATTAGAAAAGGTAGATGTGTTGACATCCATATCTATAAAAATTTACCCATCCATCTATTTCGTCTTAATCAATCCTCTCTATCGTTTATGCTTTCTACCTATTGTATAGCAAATTTCCTCTATCGTCCTATCGTGTACTCTCCATCGTGTACACTTCCAACCCGATCGTCTACATCCTATCATGTACTTTCTGTCGCCTACATGCTCAACCCAATCGTGCAGTCTCCTACCCCATCGTCTGCACGCTAACCTCTATCGTGTAAACGCTTGTCTTATCGTTTACCTTTTTCCCAACGATCGTCTAGCCTTTTTCTCAATGATCGTCTAGCCTTTTTCCCAACAATTGTTTAGCCTTCACCTCTCAACGATCCTTTATTCTTTGACAACGATTGTTTAGCCTCCCTTTCTTTCTCCTTCTTACAACATAAAATCAGTGACTGGAGATTGAAGAGAGGAAGAGAGACAGCAGTGTTCGACAGTGGTGAATAAAGACAGCAGTGTTCGACAGTAGTGAATTTCGACCATGGATCTAATTTCTAATTTACTGAGTACCAAATGCTAAAATCAGTGACTGGAGATTGAAGAGAGGAAGAGAGACAGCAGTTTTCGACAGTAGTGAATAAAGACAGCAGTGTTCGACCATGGATCTAATTTCTAATTTACTGAGTACCAAATGCTAAAATCAGTGACTGGAGATTGAAGAGAGGAAGAGAGACAACAGTGAATAAGGACATAAATTGAAGTGAGAAAAAAGACATAAATAGAGATGGAAAGATTGTAAGTACCAATAGAGGAGCAGAAAATCACGCCGGCGAGAAGAGAGGAATAGAGATTGAAGGAAAAAAATGTATAGAAATGGCTGGCACCGAAGCAGAGAGATGGCCGACACTCAAAGCAGAAAGGTTGATTTTCATGACTGGAAGGAAGAAATTTCGTTATAGGAAGGGGAAGAAGAAAAGAAAACCCACGAGAAAAGAAAACCCACACTTTTCAATAGGCATTCAATTCCTTCCTTTGTGTGGGAAAGAAAACCTAGGAATTATCTTTTCCAAGGTAAATGAATAAAGCCCACCAACCAAACATGGGCTTTGTAAACCCATTCTCATTCCCACCCTCTTTTCCCTTAACCAAATAGCCCATAAAACACTTAGCAAATCCTTTCTCAATCCTAACTTTAAAAGAACATGCTAACGAAGAACCAGATTGGGCATGAAATTTGTTGGAATTTGTGGTTGATATGTTTGTTTAAAGTTAAATGGTTATTTCGGTTTGGTTGTTGTCTCAAGATTAGTCGTGAAGGTTGCTTGGAACATTGCCTTTCTTGCAAGATTATTCCTTTCCCTATTTATGTGATTTCTTGCCGTTGATAGATTTTTTCCTTTTTGGTTTGAATGTCGATTTTGAGTGAGCTGGGTTTCCTTTTCCACTGCTTCTTTTTAAGGTTGTTTTGCTCTTGTTGAGGTTGCCGCTTTGGAGATTTAACATCTTTGCATCTTGGCTAGGGGGCTAAATTAAAATTTGTAATTTATGTTATAGGGTGGATTCAAGTCTTTCAAAAATTTTAAAGATTAATTACTTGGATTAAAATTGTGACCAATTTTAAGGTAAGTAATCTTACTACCTATGTGTCAGACGATAAATTTAAGATTAATTTTGAGGATCTTAAGATTGCTTACATCAAGATGCATAAGTATAAATAAGTTGACATTGATTATGTTTTGAAGCATGTTATGAGTGCTGGCATGAACTAAGTTAATTTATTATTATGATTTACTAGATGAACATGAAGCATGATGATATGTATTTGCATGTTGTGGGACTATGTTTTATGACGCACGTTATATTTATGATAGTTGTAGTTACTCCTACCCATAATTAGATACCCACCAAAGGTGGTGATCTTCTCTAGAATTTCATCAGAGGTTTTTGTTTCCTTCAGGATTCACCAGATGTGGTGATCTCCTTCGGGACTTCACCAGAGGTTCGTGTTTTCTTCGGGATTCACCAGAGGTGGTGATCTTCTTCAGGACTTCACCAGAGGTTTGTGTTTCCTTCGGGATTCACCAAAGGTAGTGATTTCCTATGAAATTTCACTAGAGGTTTTGTGTTTCCTTTAGGATTCACCAGAGGTGGTGATCTCCTTCAAGACTTTACTAGATGTTTGTATTTCCTTCGAGATTCACCAAAGATTTGTGAGGACACCAAATCTACGTAGAGTGGATTGAACTATTCACTAGTTAGTCATCCCATAGAAAGTAGAGGTTTATGCACGTCCCACTAGAGAGTGGCATAGAGGACATAGATGCTTAAGCTTGACCCAATAGTGGGGTTACTTGCTGAGTATTTTATACTCATTCTTTCTCATGTTTACTGTTCAAGTAAGGGTAAGAACACGTAGGCGAATGACAAGCAGAATCCGTGATCGAGCCACCGAGACTAGTCATACACTTCTGCTTATGTTTTCAAGATTTTATGTTTTAAAATTTCTAGTCTTGATGTTTGAACTTGAAATTTTGGTACTTACGCTTTAGACTTTTTAAAAGAGTTTTCTAGTTTTGTTTTTTGGTTTTAAGGATACCCTGCTAAATAAATTTTAGTTAGTTAGTTTTAATAAAGTTAATTATTTTATGTTATTTATTTGGTTTAACTAAGTCATGAAAAGATGTCAATTTGAATTGTATGCATGCATGTCTATAGTAACGACCTAGTTTAATTCTTAGGAAGCTGGGTCGTTACATGTAAGATTTTCAAGACCGATTAGATAACGATCGTCTAGGCAAAGCATGGATTCGTCAATCAAAAAGGCTAAATTTGTCATTAATTAACTCCCCGACCTCCACCTTGTAATTCCAATGCTCGTTCCTCTGTTCCTTTTACAAAATGTAAACAGACCCCCGATTGGATTACGTGGTTGAAATTCATGGGTTCTTCTTCATGAAAGGTTTAAAAATTAGATGGTTTTACCATATTCAAATGGAAAAATGGAGGTTTCAAATTCTAATAGGGTTCAAAAAGCATTTTAACTATAAAAATCGGCAAATACCCAAATGAAAATGGAGGAAGAGGGGGGGGGGGGGGGGGCGGTACTCCATGAGAGAAAATGGGCTTTTGTTGTTTTTTTTTATTATTTATTATCTATTTAACTTTCCATGTTTGCTATGTAGCAAATGCAAATACTAACCCCCACTAATCCCAAGGACCAATTAAACCTATTTCTCAAAACATGGGCTCAAAAGATCCATTGCAAAAATCGAGGAATCAAATGAATCTATAACTAAAAACTCAAAGACCAAAAAGGTAATTTTCTTATTGAAAATAATTTTATATCAAAAGAGTTTAAATAAAAATAATTTTTTTAAAAAAGAAATCTCTAATCAATCCAAACAAACCTTTAGTTCTCCATTTTCTATTTTTAACAATTAAGCCTATAAATGATAAGAAATTAAAAGAAAATATGCTTAATTTTTAAAACTAAAAAATTAAAAATAAAATAATTACTAAATAGGACCTAGATAGTTATGCTCTTTAAATATTTTGATATCCAATGTTTCAAAATGTCTATTTTAATATTTAGACTTAAAAAATAATTTTCATCTTTACTATATTATTGGTCTACTAGTAATCACCTGTTAAAGGATTGACACTAACCAATATGACTTGAAATTAACATGCTAGTACACATACTCAAAAATATGTCACTAGTTTGTTACAAACAGAATCAAAATGCAGACTAAAATTTGAAAGTTGAACCTTTTAAAAGTTTAGGGATCAAAATAGAACAAACGTCAAAGTAGAAATTTGTCAATTGAATTTAAACTAAAAGTATTGAGATATGCATCCTCGTAGAAAAATGAAGAGAAACTAAAGTGTAGCCTCTAGTACAACACTTTGATTCAAGGTAATATTGACAAAGCAAGATTCTTGGTGTGAAGCTTTGATTGTTCTTATTGAGTATCTGACAATGCAAATAATGTAAACCCACTGGTTGAAGCTGATTTATCTTTATCTGAGAAGCCATCCATGGCAATGCCTTCATTTTCTGCAAAAAATCCAGATTGTTTTGGTTGTAACAAAGGAATTTTACACCCTAACATCATAACTACCAACGAGATCATGGGTCGATCATTGGACTGTTGTTGAACACACAACAAACTGATATTGATACATCTCAATAACTCTGAGAAATTGCGGGTTTCTTGAATTGTGTCATCAATCAATTCTCCTGGATTTCCCCCTTTCCATAATTGCCATGCCTATCAGTATAAGAAAGCATATTATTCCTAACCAATAATATTAGAAGAATGCTAATAAGCAAATTAATTCTAGGCTTACATAACCGATGAGATTTTGGTTATTCGAGTGACGAAATCCCCAGCTTCTTTTTCCACTAATGATCTCCAACAACAGAATGCCATAACTAAATGTATCGGATTTTATTGATAACTGTCCATCAAAAGCATATCCTGGGGCCATATATCCACTGTTGTAAATAGAAATTTCTAAAAACTTACATCAACCAAGCACAAACGTAACATGTTAGAGGAAGATAGCAAGAGTACTTACTAGGTTCCAACTACTCTTATTGTCTCTCCTTCGGTCTGATCCCCTCCACAAGTTTTAGCAAGACCAAAATCAGAGATTTTTGGATTCATATTCATATCAAGTAAAATGTTACTTGCTTTTAAATCTCTATGTATAATCCTCAATCTAGAATCTTGATGAAGATACACGAGTCCTCTTACAATCCCACAGATAATGTGATACCGTTGCGACCAGTTTAATAGTTGACATCGCCTTTCATCTGTCCATTTCAAACTTACTCAATCCAACTATATCAACTTGAAAGTGTAAGACTAACGTTTTGATCAAAATATAATATATTTTGATTAATGGGACAAACTAGAAAAGTTTAAAATTTAAGAGATTTTTACCAAATATAAATAAATCCAGACTTTTGTTTGGCATGTACTCGTAAATTAGCATTTTCTCATCTCCTTGAATGCAGCAACCAAGAAGTTTTACAAGATTTCGATGTTGAAGCTTTGCAGTTAGGATTACTTCATTCTTGAACTCATTCGTTCCCTGTCCAGAGCTCTTTGAAAGCCTCTTCACAGCAATATCTTGTCCATCTGGAAGCTTACCCTGAAAATTGAAAGTTTCCTAAAATTTCCGATTTGAAAGGAATAAGAAGTTTTAATTATAAACGTGGCAAAATTACCTTATATACTGGTCCAAAGCCACCTTCTCCAAGCTTATTTTCAAGTGAGAAGTTCTTAGTGGCACTATTTATCAAGGATAAATCAAACAAGGGAAGCTCCAAGTCTTCAGCTTCTAATTCCTCATGGCCATCTGAAATTGGAAAGCTTTGTCAATGTTGACATTTATATTGAGGACTAAACAAGTAAAAATGGGTTATTTCTATTGATGCTGGCAAAAAATGAAACTTTCTTTTTGGGGTGGGGAGGAGAGAAGAAGAAACAATAAGGAAAAAAAGTTAAGGATCTAGTTAGCTCCTTGTTGAATAGTGAAATCAACATGATGCAAAAAGATTTTAAGGGAAACTATCTATTCACTTCTGTTAAGTGTTGGTACAATTAAATTTACAATAACCCATTAGCTTAAGCTTTTGGATCAATGAGTGGTTTAAGATGGTAGTAGAGCAAGAATCTTGTATTTAAACCCCTCATATAATATTGATTTTCACTTATTGGGTCTTCTACAAATTTTCAATTAGCAAGTAAGGGGAGTATTAAAGTGTTGATATAATTAAATTTATCATAATCTATCAGCTTAAGCTTTTGAGTCAATTGGTGGTTTAAAAAATTCCTTAAAGATATACATGATAGTAAAAAAATATTTCTCTACTGATATAAATTTTAAAGGTCAACCAGATGCAAAACAATTATCATGAAAAATGTTTCGGGCAAAGGAAAAAAAAATGGAGGAGCTTTATTCTTTCAACCAGATTTTCAGTCTTTAAACTATCTTCTCAAAATGTATTTTGGCATATATGTTTCGTAGTTTCAATTCATCGGTATCCATTGGAATAAGAGCATTCTAACAAATACTGAAGACAAAATGGCAGCATGTGTTATACCATGTTGGTTTGAGAAATAATTACCTTTGCAGGCTGATCTCTTTTTGAAAGTGTAAAAGCATACGAAGGGGATAGCCAAAACTAAACCCACGGCAATCCCAACCAAAGCAATCTTCACCTTACGATTTAATCTTTTTGGTGCCTCTCCATGCTTGACTTCTTCACATCAAAGCAAAAGTTATATATTTGGTGCATATATTAGGAACCCAAATCATTTTTAATCTGAACTATCACTCATTGAGTACTGAAAAAGTAAATCTTTTACCTACTTCTGATGCCAGCATCTTAACATATAAATCCTGTCCAGCACCAGGAATTATTTTCAGGTCAATGATATCCCCCATCCATAAGACACAGCCACTTCCACTCCCACTGATATTTGTATTGGCATAAGCCGTACAAGAACAATTCCGCAAGCACTTTTGCTTGCATTCTTCAAGATTCATGCTTCTGTTTATCCACGTACGCGTTGTGTCAGGCAATTTCATTTGGTTGAATTGTGCAAAGTTGACTTCATCACTACAATTTATCGGTTTATTTAGTTCACAACCATCAGCAAAACCCCCTGCCTTCCAATTCTGCAGTGATCTTGGCTTAAATCCTTCTAGACAGCTACAAGATGGAACAACCCTAAAATCACAATATCCATAGGGACCACACAGAGCATAATTGTCACAAAAATCTCTTGGTAATGAATTGTAAACTGTCCATTCTCTCTCGTTTACAGACCATAAGTACTCCGTGCGAACATAAATGGATTGGTTCATCACCAGCATCACTGTATAAGACTCATCTAATACAGTGTATTGGTAGTAAACCTCATCCTCATTGGAAACAAAGTGGAGTATCAAGTTTGGCGCTAAGCCTAAAGGCTAGCTACTGATTGTCACGCCGTTCCATGGGCCATGCCTGAAATATTTTTTAGAGCCATTCCACACAACAGTCTCAGGATATTCATGAAGCTCCATCCTCCAAGTGAAGCTCCCAGGAGATGGGTCATTGAGATTTTTCCAAGCAGACAATCTTCTATTAATGTTATTTCTCAAGTCCCAACCTAACTTCATTCCTGGCAAGAGAGTGTCAGTGGGGTAATCGAAGCTCTGCCAGGAGTAGTTTTGGGGATTTTCAACATCCCCATCTCTCAGCACAAGATTTCCATTGTCCAATAACTGCAAAACCCCATTGGGGACTTTTCTCAGTAACCTGGCAGACCAAACAACGTCCGTGGTATTATGGCCATAGAGTGTAAGATTTCCTGTAGTAATGTTCATTACCAATACACCAGACGAGCCGTTAATGGGGTTTTCCCTGTTTGCAACCCAAACAGAGGTCGGACCTCGCCGATTCTTGAACCAAATTCCCAAGTAACGATCACCCAAAAGACCAGGACTGAAGAAACCCAATTCGAAGTTTCCATTTCTGGAGACCAGACTAAAGCCATCTCTGAGATATGGGTTTTGAACAGTTAAGGAATCACTTGCAGCTACAGACCTGATGAGACAAAAAACCAAGTTAAATGCGATTAGTGTTTGAGAGAAAGGGTCCATATGGATGACCAACTAATCTAGAGCCTAACGTTTGAAGTTTGATACAAAATACTCACAAGGTTTGTGTTCAAGGGCGCCTCTGTCGACTGTCAATTGATTGGGATAGCTTTGTCTAATGGAAGAAGATTAGTAACAAGTTCCTAACAAGAAAATGAAATGTGTAAAGATCAAGAGGGAAGTTGAACATTTCTACGAGAGGATTGTTCAACCATTGCTTCGGACCAAATGCCACTTTCTTCTTTTCTTTTTCTACAATAACCATTTTAATATTCAACATTGATGTTGACGAAAATGTCAATTTTATGACCATGTCCATCAAATGGTAAAATATCAATTTATACCTCAGATTTTATCAATTTAAATTTTTAATTAATAATTGTATCAATTTAATCCTGAACTTTGGGGTTGTATATCCTAAAACTCGTAGTTTGTTAAGTTAAACATTTTCTATTATCAATAAAGATGTTATGCGATATTTATTCAATAAAGTTGTTATTGAATTTATAAATTGCACTTGTAAAGACTAAATCCAATAAACTAAGATCCATGACTATTATATGAATACTTGAACTTTATGTGGAGACATAAAGATAGATCAAGTTCAAGTAATAGCCAAAACTATACGAATAAGATTGGATGCCTTATTCTGGTAACTCTATCGGATGCGACCCACTCTATAGTTGTTTCAATTTGTTGTAAGGTGTTACAAACGAAGTGATCCTGATTTGTTCATGTTTTGACATGAGGAGTGAGGGCATTCTATACAATGAGTTTGCTTAAGATCTGACTAAGAAATAAGTCACTTTTACTTTATAACGTTGTTTACTGTTTAAGACTGATTATTTCACTTAGATTACCTAGGCAACTCGATCTTAATCCTGAACTAACTATGAACTCCTGTTTATTTGGGATTATCCTTAGATTTGCATAGTGAGGGTTGACTCAACAGAGCTGGCTCAATAAGCCTCCCATTTCAGGGTAAGACCGGATAGATAGCTGGGGACATAGGGTGCAAAATGGAATTCACGTTTACCTGATTTTAGAATAGGAGGAAGGTTGTTCTCTTAAGTGCTGAAACCAGGTCTTGAACAAAGGGCCCCACTCTCTCATTGGCCCGAGAGGGATCCGATTTAGTGATTAGATCACTAACCAATTGTTCATTAGAAGATCAGTGGAACTTAATGTGAAACCTGAACCCTATGTTCCCTACTTAAATATGTTTATTGTTGAGATTAGTATGTGAGGGATTTAATATTTAAGATATTGTGCAATTGTTGAGAAATGGGTAAAGGATAAGGAAATAAAGAAGGAAAATGCTTAAGTATTGGAAACTTGACTCTTGGGTGTTTATAAGTTAACCTAACAAGAAGAAATTTTGGCTAAGTGTTGGTCGTGAAAAGGGTGGCTAGGCATCGAGTAAACACTAGGCAAGCATCGAGTAAACACTAGGTAAGCATCGAGTAAGCATTAGATAAGCATCAAGTAAAAGCCATGCATGATTAAAGAAAGGATCGTGCATCGAGTATGCATGATCGAGGAAAGGATCATGCATCGAGTATGCGTGAGCAAGGAAGGGATCAGGCATCGAGTTTTCCATCGAGTATCATCGAGTAAAGGCTAGATTGTGCATCGATACAGGCTATGCGTGATCGAGTAAAGGCCATCGTGCATCGAATAAGGGCCATCATGCATCATGTAAAGGCCATCGTGCATCGAGTAAGGGCCATCGTGCATCGGGTCAAGGTCATCGTGCATCAAGGGAAGGACATCGTACATCGAGTAAGGGTCATCCTACATCGAGTAAAGGCCATCATACATCGAGTAAAGTCCATCTTGCATCGAGTATAGACCATGCGTGAGCGAAGAAGCGCTCGGTTGCGCACAAGGATGGGCACAAGGCACTGAACACAGGGTGCTGGATGTGCGTTGAACCATGCAATTGATGGGCTATGTGATGCCAAAGATAAGGCGATGAGGCTGAAGCTGCGTAATGAAGTAGGAAGCTCTGCAATGAGACTAGGTTAATGCATGCAGCAAGAGGCCTTAGGCAAGGAGCTTCTGCAAGTGTTATCACACATAAAGTAAGCGTTGGATTATGCGTTTGTTGAAAAAGTATGCACCAACCATGAGGCTAAGCGTTGGAAGTAGAGTGCGGTCATTGAACTATGTGTTGAAAAGCTTGTCAAAGAGCCAAGGTTGTTTGAGGTTAAGTGTGTTGGCCGAGTCTTGCTAGGCGTGGATGGGAGCCATGCAATACGTTAATAAGCTTTGTCATGCATCGATGGTTGCTATGCATTGATGGATGCTATTGCTATGCGTCCAAAAGGGAAGTGTGTGTTTAGATAGAGCATTCTTGGATGTTAAGGAACAAAATGACAGCAAGATAAGCTACGTGGCTCAACCAAGTGAAATCTTAGCCAAACCATGTAGGAGGTGGACGCATACATGTATAGGACAAAGATGGAGAAGACACCTCAAAGTAAGAGGTGGCAGGGAAGTAGATGGTGGCAAAGTAAGAAGAAGACACTCTAAAAGTTTAAAAGAAGGAGGTGTCATGCGTTGAGCGCCTTAAGGGATGATGAGGATGGTCTCTTAAAGGCCTATAAATAGCACCCCAAGGCTTCACTTCAGCTCATAACACAAATTCCCTTAAAAAAGATGTTAGGAAGAGTGTTTGAGGGTAAGTTTGGAGAAGGCCTTGCGTTGATCATGAAGAGCATGCGTTAATAGCAAAAACCATGCATCAATAAGAAAGACAAAAGGTGCAAATGATGTCCGAGCATTGAGGGCAGACTGTAACACCAAGTTTAAACGAGGAGTTCTCCCAAACTACTCATGCACATCAAGTGATTCTTGAGCCAAAATCTCAGAAATTGAGTGTAGCTTCTGTATAAGGTACTATGAGAAAATTCTAAGTTAAGGGCTGTCAAAATTGAAGGAAACCGAGAGGTGTTCACAGAATCAGGGACAGTCGGGCAAGGTGGAGGAATCTCGAGATTCTGAGTTCTTGAGTTCGAATTTGAAGCTCAAATTTTAAGGTAAGTTAAGACATATCTAAACATATTTGTAGAAGAAAGTGTCTCAAAATAAGGTCTGAAATAATGAATAATCTAAGCTTTAAAATGAATTTGGAAATTAGGATTCAGGGAAACCAGGAAACTTAGAAAGAGAGAAAGGTTCTAATAAAAGAGGGTGGGCGGTTTATATATTTTAATGTTTGGATGTATTATATATTGGTACTAGTTTTGTAAATTATGATATGAAAATATGTTTTCTTGGATTATAATTATTATTCTTTTGTTTGGACGACTGTTTTCTCTCCGAGTTTTAGTTTGGATATTTGTTCCTATTGGTTTGACTGAAAACTGGAAATTGTACCCGAGATATTATTAGCATACTTCGTGGACATTTGACTGAAATTGTCAGTATATTTGGCTGGGGTTATCCACGTGCCCAAGTATGTCTAGTAGGAATTGTCGACATGTGCACATTCGACGGGTTGTGTGAGGTACTGGAAATTATTTCCTCCAACTTGTCTATGGTGATTTACTACGTAATTGGAGGATTCTGTGATCATTCCAACTTCATCTTGTTTATTAGATTGAAAGTATATATTCGATGATTGTATTGAAGGAACCCTAAATAGAGAACCAGTGAGCGGAAGTGGATCGTTCCAAATTTCATTAAGAAAGAACACAAACAATTACAGTCTAAAAGAATAGATTATGCATAAATAATAAATTATAAGCATGCTTCTTTAATTCAACAAGGGATAGAGTATGTAAACCTTTAAAGAACTTTTTCTTCAAGTATCCCTCGATCGTTCAGCAACTCGTTCAACAACACAAACTCGAACGCAACAATCAGAACAACCAAGAGCATGAACTGAAGAATCCTCAATCACTATCGAGTGCAACTCGATCCTCGACCCTCAAATGGAACAAGAACACTACCACAAGAGTTATCTTGGTATTCTCGATGTGAGAATCCAGAAGTTGTGGGCTCTGTGTGACTTTGGATAGAGGAATGAAGGAGGTAAATGACTGAGTAGACGATCAAATAAGTGGGAGAAGGAATAAGTCTATCATATAGACTTGATACTCGATCATGTAGAAGAAGAAGCCTATCATATAGACTTGTTACTCGATCATGTAGTAACTAGTAACTATCGCATGGTAAACTCAGTACTCGATCGTTTAGTTTGTGAGATGCTATTGTTTGGTAAAACTCTTTTACTTGATATTGTTTCTTTTTGTGAGACCGATTCAATGAATCATCAACTTTTGAATTTGGAAAACCATTTTCCTTTTTATCTCACAGTTACCATAACTGTGCATAACCTCCCACACAAGTTGGTTATTAAAGAAAAAGAATAATTAATTATCATATAATTAATATATTATAAATAAATATAATAACCAACTTATCAAATTATATTTATAACCTATAGTTTTAATATTTCATCATATGAAACATATAAACCATAGTTCTTTTTCTATTTTATGGTTTTTAATATAAATCATATTTATATTAATTCCTCCAATGATAATGTATAAAATGCATCATATCAATTATATCACATATAATTGAATCAATTTAATTATATCATATATAATCAAATTCCCTCTTGTTAATTTGAACACTTCAAACTAACCCAAATTCTGATTCTCAACTTGAACCCATTGAGCTACCAAGGAGATCTTATGGACTTGTAGCTTGAAGCTTCAACGGTAAATGAATAACTGACTAAACTCTTTAATCACGAGATCCACCATCCGTTAACTGTTGGTCACTCCACTAAATACCGACAATTGCACTCTTCGCACTACAGATATATTTCTATGTCTATTTGATATAACTAATTAACAGTACGATGACCCTTCAAAAATCGCTCGTAAGTACAGCTGGGCTAATTTACCGTTATGCCCCTGTAGTTACATCTAACTCCTTAAGTACCACTGATTCCTCTAATGAACAATAAGTCATAGTCCTATTATGACCGAGTCCTTTCTTCCCTAGAGAGGGTGTGACCACTATGTTCAAGACCCGAAATCAGCCCTTAAGGGAGACTTACCCTTGCTTCAGGGAAGGAGTGAATTTTGTCTTGTGTAGCTGAGTTCCCAGATCCCTAATCAGATGAATCCCCAAAATGGTAGGCTTGTTGAGTTGGCAATCTGGCCACTCTCATCCATACAAATCAAAGGATCGCCCTCATGAGCAGGAGTTCCTAACTCACTTAGGATTAAGGTCATGTCACCTATGGTCATCCTATGAAATGTAAGTCTTAATTATGAACAACATTATATAAAGAGACTAATCATTTCATGGTCCAGTTTTATACAAACTCTTTGTATAGGATACCCCCGCTCGCATGTCTCCATATAAATAGTCATGATCAAACCATTTGTAGCACTTTACAACCTCTGTAACATCTACAAAACGGGTCGTATCCGTAGTGTCACCAAGATAAGGTATCCTTCCTTTATCCATCTACTACAGACCATTTAGGTTATTACATAAGACATGATCCACTTGTATGTCTCAAATACATACTTACATAAAATAACTTTGGATCTTAGTTTATTGGATTGAGTACATGCTTAGAAAATAACACTTATTTTATAAATAACAATATGTTCACAGAGTGTTTACAAACTACGAGACTACCAGGAGAATTAGGACACTATTCCCAACAATCTCCCACTTGTCTTAAAGCCTCAAGAAACTAATGTACAATACAAAACAGTATAAAATACAATAAACTAAGGCATATTCTATACCCCAATAACATCTTCCACTTGCTCTAGACAAGGTGCCACATATCTCATAGACCCAGACTCTCCAGATGACCCTCGAACACTTTAGTCGTGAGAGCCTTTGTAAATGGATTAGCAACATTGTGCTCCGACGCGATCTTCGTGACAATCACATCACCACGATGCACAATTTCCCGGATCAAATGATATTTTTTGTTCTATATGCTTACCTCTTTGGTGACTCTAAGGTTCTTTAGAATTTTCCACAACCCCACTATTATCACAATAAAGTGTGATTGGCAAAAGCATATTTAGAAAAACTTCCAAATCAGTAAGGAACTTCCTAAGCCAAACAACCTCTTTAGCAATTTCACAAATGGCTATGTGTTCGGCTTCCATAATGGAATCCGCGATGCATCCTTGTTTGATGCTTCGCCATACTACAGCTCCTCCATTCAGAGTGATCACTGACCCTGATGTCGATTTTCGAGAATCTCTATCAGTCTTAAAGTTAGAGTCTGTGTATCTGTAAGGATCAAATCCTTATCTCCATACACGAGCATATAGTCCCTTGTTCTCCGAAGATACTTGAGGATCGTTTTGACCGTCGTCCAGTGATCTAATCCTGGATTGGACTGATATTGACTGACAATCCTTACTGCATAGTAAATATCAGGTCTAGTACATAACATTGCATACATAAGGCTACCAACAACCGATGCATAGGGAATCCGTCTCATTTCCTCAACCTCTTGAGGTGACTTAGGACATTGTTCCTTAGGTAAAACAATTCCATGTTTGAAAGGTAATTGTTCATTCTCTTCGTGATGCGAGCGTAGAAGTGTATTATGTGAGGAAATTGGAAAAATAGGGTGCAAATGTGAATGATGCGTTAATGATGCGTGAAGGGACACGTGACACTCCTCTTTATGCGTTCAAGTTTTCCTGAATCAGATCCAAGTATAAATCTAATCCAGGTTCCTATTAAGTCTAGGGTTGATCTCAGGGATTTAGAATAAAGCTAACGCAGAGCTTGCATTATAGCTAATGTAGAAGTATCCTAAGTGAATGCTGAATGAGTTATCTACACTAAGTTGTGCGTGCAAGAAGATGCAAAAAGGTCAAGTGGAAAATAGGGGGTCCTGTGAAAATGGTGTTCAGTGCAAGTGGTATGCGTCGATCTAAGTAAAGTGTATACGTACAAGAACGTGGTGTGGATGAAAATGACTTTGCTTGTTTATTACTCTATAAATGCATTAAGTTTCTTCTTACTTTCTATTAAGCACTTCTCAATGCGAATGCCATACAAATTCCTATCTCTAGGATGCATGCGTTGATCACAGAATGCAATAAAACACTAGTGCCTCTATCTCTAGATGTACCAAGCGTTTTTTAACTTAATGCTTGCTTGCTTATTCTCTTGAATAAGCCAAGCTAAAGTTGCTTTTACCAAGCGTTTATGTTGTCTTAACCATTTAGAAATGGACTTTGCATGAAGTTATAGATGCATCTAACACAAGGCAAGAAATAAATAGTAGTAAAGTGTAGTTGATCAAATATGTGAATTCATAAAGATACAGATTGTCTTCACAAGATCAATACTTAATCGAATGAGATGAAGAGAATAGAATTGAGATGAAAAGAAAAGAGTCAAGCCGCAGAGTACAATCTCTTGTCCTCTTTGGCTCAATTTAAATTCGTGTACAACCAACTTGTAGAAGAAATGGAAGAAAATTCTCTCTCGAGCTAAGTTTTCTCCACTCCTTAATCAACGGTGGGGGTGGATCCTTTTCTTCTTGTGTTCTTCTTGTCATAGCAGCCCAACTCTAAGTTTTAGCTCGATCAGCCGCCTGACACTCAGACACTTTTCAGACGTCGCTAGCTGCAGATGCCCATGCTTGCAAGTGGTGATTTGACACATACAGCCTAAGTTAATGAACCTTTGTTGCATTGAAATCCCTCCGCATGTCCATGCATTGACGTTGCCTGTGACACTTAGAATCTTTGTTGAAATCCTGCAATATTATGCGTTAGTGACGCAGCTTTCAGTAATAAACACTTTTTGGTATGAATTTGTAGCGTTTGAGTAATTCCATGCGTTTTCTCTAAGAATGATGAGATTTTATCATTAAAAACCTTAATTGTTCCAACTTTTGAGAGACAATAACTTTTATTTCTATAAGTTATCAGTAATATACCCCTCTTGGAATTCTGCATCGAGTACCTGATCAACATCTTGTCAATGTATGATGCTTGAGACAAGGCCAACCTTTTGTTCTTACGGCCCCTTTTTATTTGGATCCCTAGAACAAACTGCACCTCTCCTAAATCTTTCATTTGGAATTGGGCGACTAGCCATTTCTTAACGTCAGCCAGAAAACCTACATCATTCCCAATAAGTAGGATATCATCCACATACAAGACAAGGAAAGCTAGTAAGCTATTGATGATTTTCTTGTAAACACAAGACTGATCAACATTCTGATCAAAGCCAAATAATTTGATCGCACTATCAAATCTAATGTTCCAAGATCTAGATGTATGTTTCAGTCCATAAATGGACCTATTAGGCTTGCAAACCTTTTGCTATTGATCTTGGTCAATGAATCCTTCTGGTTGAGCCATGTAGATGGTCTCCTCTAGATTACCATTCAAAAAGGCAGTCTTGACGTCCATTTGTCATATCTCATAATCATAAAATGTGGCTATGGATAAGATAATCCTGATAGACTTCAACATGACAACAGGTGAGAAAGTTTCTTCATAATCCATTCCCTCGACCTGGTTATAACCCTTTACCACAAGCCTAGCCTTAAAGGTCTGTACATTTCCATCCACACCTCTTTTCCTCTTGTAGATCCACTTACAACCTATAGGTTTTACCCTATTAGGCTGATCCATAAGTTCCCAGATAGAATTGAAGTACATAGATATTTCTGGATTCATAGCTTTAATCCATTCATCTTTGTCAACATCTTTCATTGCTTACTTATAAGATGATAGATCCTCAACCCTATCATTAGATATGATGTTTTGGGCTTCTGTTAAACCCATGTAGCATTTAGATGGGTTCACAACCCTCCCACTACGTCGAGGTAGTCTCAATTCTTGAGATGGTTGACTAGATGAACTGTCATCAATAAATCTTGTTAATCTATCAGCCTGTTCAACAACTCTTGTTGAAGCCTCAATAGTCTCATTAGAAATCTCATTTAAAACAAGCTTACTTCGTGGCTTATGATCCCTAATGTGGTCTTCTTCCAAGAAGATAGCATTTGTCAATACAAACACTTTGTTTTCACTTGGATCATGGAAGTATCCTCCTCTCGTTTCTTTGGGGTAACCTACAAATAGGCAAACTTTCGAACGAGGTTCCAACCTTTTAGGGTTAGCCACAAGCACGTAGGCTAGACATTCGTAAATCCTGAATGGCATAAACTACATTTACGGCCTCTCCATAACTCCAAAGGTGTTACAGAAACACTCTTTGAGGGAACATTGTTCAAAATATAAACTACAATCTCTACTGCATATCCCCAAAATGAGTCTGGAAGATGAACATAACTCATCATAGATCAAACCATGTCCAACAGGGTTCTGTTTCTCCTTCTGATACACCATTCTACTGAGGTGTACCTGGGGTCGAGAGTTGGGACGTGATTCCATGTTCAATCATATAGTTCTGGAAAGCTAAGTCCATGTACTCTCCACCACAATCAGATCGTAGTGTTTTTATCTTTTTGTCTAACAAGTTTTCAACTTTAGTCTTATACTCCTTGAACTTTTCAAGAGCATCAGACTTATGTTGCATTAGGTATAGGTACCATATCTAGAATAATCATCTATGAAAGAGATGGAATATTGATAACTTGTAGAAATACAAGTTATTTATGCCATCTTATCTAGATATTGCGGCCAAAAGTTAGTTATTATGCGCCAATTGTATGAAAATTAACCTAGTATGACAATAATTATAAATGTTTGCAATTACACCCACTAATGCCAAAAGATGGAGGA
This sequence comes from Benincasa hispida, assembly GCF_027475165.1. Taxonomy (NCBI): domain Eukaryota; kingdom Viridiplantae; phylum Streptophyta; class Magnoliopsida; order Cucurbitales; family Cucurbitaceae; genus Benincasa; species Benincasa hispida. The sequence goes on from NC_143488.1 coordinate 23,496,558, forward strand.
CAAGCCAAACTTTACTCTATTTTGTAGGAGACCAAGTCACCGCTTGCGCTCAAGGCTCATAAGAAACTAATCAACGCATCTCTATCACATTGCACCCATCAATCAACCATGAAGAGACGATTACCGAAGTAACAGCGCAATGCGACAATTGGTCCAGAGTTATGCTTCGACCGTATGCGGTAATAAAAACAAACACCGCATGCGAACCCATGATTGAAAGATGCAGCTGAGCAACGCAAAGGCGGAGGATTGAGACACGTGTAGAACTAATCGTTGTGTAGATTTGACGATCCGATTTCATAACAGAAGGAATAATATCCTTCCATCTTTGAAATTTCCATAAAAAAAATAGGGACCACAAGACCGGAGTCAAAGGATCTGCTCCTATAAAACCCCAGCGATTTCAGAGAAAAATATGCTATTTGATACTGAGCTAAGTGCTGTAAGATTTTAGACAGAAAAAGGCTGAGCTGAGTGCTGAAAAGAAGAAATCCGAGAAGAGAAAGAGATCAGGACGAGAGGTAAATCTCAGATCCGACCAGCTGTATAGCCGATCGAAGCTCTGTGCAGCGACCCCTGCTACCGGTGGAGCAAGCTTGAGAGGGAAGATCTTCCTACCATCGAAACCATCCTATCCGGCAAGCAGATCTCCATCGAATCTGTGCCAAGACATTGGCAACGGATTGTATCTGTTCTATCTCTCTTTCATTGTATTCCATATTTTCTTTATCTCTTCATTCACACATCATGTATAAAACACTTAGTAGAAATATTAAATGTTTCGATAGATTTCATTTACCATTTTCTGTCTATTTTCGTTCACCCATTAGTCACTTTCTCCATGATGTTTTCTTAATCCCTTGATGAGCAATATGAATCACCAAGAACTTAATATGTATTAAAGTTATAAAATACGTTTAGCTAAAGCATGCTAGACGGCATCTTCACCTGTGATAGCAAAAGTGAAAATGTCATTCTGATCTATCGAGAGATGGTCAGAAGAGTGCGTTAACTAAAGCGAGTAGTGCTTCTAGACATGGAAGAAACCTTGCGTTCATTACGTTAAACTCTATTTCACCACAGACATGTGGGAAACGCGGCCGATCACTGAGAGGTGTACACCAAGATAAGAGTGGAACAGTATTTATACCTTCAATTCAATTAAGAACTTGCGTTGCTTGTAATACTTATCTTTCTCTTTCTAATCTGTTCACAAGACTTGTCGTCACATCCCACGTCTGTGCACAATCTTCACAGCCAGCCTTAATCCTAGTATCTTGCACATAAAGCCTGTATCTTGTAACATCTAGTTTAGGTTTATTGTATTTCCATGTTTTATCGCATTCTACTGCTTTCCTTTATTTTACTTTAATTTACGTACTGTACACACTTTTATAAAGAATTGAAAAACCCGGTCGCATATACCATGAACATATCGCAATAACCGGCACCACTTCCCCGTGTTCGACCTCGGATCATACTGAGAAACTTGTGGTGGAATTACACTTGGTTCCATCATAAGGAAACTTGTGACAACACAGGACATACTACTTGAGCATCTCTAATTAACGCATAAATAGTAGTAGTATCGCATCATCATGAACATTGAATATCATACATACAAGTTATTTTCCATTGAACCAAAACCAATCTCCATACCATTCTTAAAAATAAACACTTTATTCTCATAAAAGGAGATGGAATAACTTTGTTCAATCAAACAAGAAACTGAAATTAAGTTCCTCTTGATATGAGGAACTACATAAACATTATTAGCAGATAACATTTCTTATCCAAAAATAACTTAAACTTGCCTACAGCAATAGTTGAAACGACCTCACCAATACCGACTTTAAGAGTCATCTCTCAAGCCTTCAACTTTTTCAAGGAACTAAATCCTTGATGGGAAGAACTTATGTGGTTGGTAGCACCTGAATCAAGTATCCAGGTAGAATCATCATTCTCTACCAGACACGTCTCCAAGACAAATAAATCACATTTATCGTCTTTCGACTTCTTCCTCTTCTAGAGAGTAGTGGGATCAATATCAGAACCTATATAAGCTCTAAGTTCCATTTCAGAGAACAATTCTCATTGATGAACTTCATCTGAGTCAGCAACAATTGCTTTCTCTTTTAGTCCCTTGACATTCAAGAAGCACTGGAGATTATCTTGGGAACTAGTACTACTGGTTTCTTTGTCATCAATCCCTTTTTTCTCAAAAAGTGAGAACTCACGTTCAAACAATTTTTGCAACGAGTCCATGATCTCATGTGTAATGACCATGTTCTCAACCCTCTTGGCCAATGCATCAGGTATGTTAGCCAAAATGTGAAGTCGGGCCATCGAATTAGCCTTCATCCATACCTTATATGCATTACGAATAATTCGCGGTACATTAGGGTTTGGGACTTAAGGACACTCCTCAACTATGACAAACTCGAGGTCATTTACCACGAAATATGTTTTAATAGATTCTTTCCAACGTATGTAATTGGTCAAATTAGAAAAGGCAACTAACAGAAAATCAAGCAATGACATGTTGCTGGAAAAACAAACATATTGATCTACGTTAGATTTTAGCAATTACTCTTTAAAAAAAATCCAATCTGGTTTAGCAAAATCTAAATGCACCCCGAACACATCTAGTTTTGCAATGACGCTTTAGTGGTTTAGGACAAAAGCCACCGAAGGGTAGTCAATTCATCCCTTCTCTGAATTGAGACACTCTCAACTAATCATTACACTAGAAGAACTCTTGTTCCTATAACAACTAACCATCATTATTTGGTCAAGAAATCATTAACTTGCTTAACAATTTCCCATAAGTGTGACCCTCCATTTTAGATCATAGAGTTCTGCCCCAAGCTACCAATCCGAAGGGAAAAAACCAATTGGAGAAAAAACTAGAGCAACCCTATCTATTACTGGAGTTCGCCTTGATATTGACCAACCGCACAAACCATTAGAAGGGGGATGCTCCCAAGGCACCACGAGGTTGTGCAAGAAGATCTCACGATGCAAACTAATGAAGGAGATTGCAGGACATGTTGACACACATCCTTCTGTTACTTACTATAAATACTCTCTCCGTTCACCTTGACATTGACCCATGCAAACACCATCCGAAGAGGGATGCTCCTAGGGCACCACGAGGCCAAGCATGAATCTCACGGTGTTAACATTTAGGGAGAAACGTGGGTGGAATTGACATATCATATACACCTTTTCCTCCCACTGAGTATTTTTACTAAGTGACTATTTAGGTTTGCCCAAAAGTAACACTTACTTTGGAAAGTTAAACAACTTTTGATCATCATTCATTAAACACTTTAACAAACTTTAATCAACTGTCGCTGCTTGTATCAAATCTATCTAATTCACCTTTCCAGGTAGGTTTCCAGGTAGGGGTGTTCCATTTCCGTCAGCTTAAGCCTAGCCAGAACCTGCCTTAGACAAAAGGTCCCTTATAGATAGGTTTATTACAAATTTAATCTTTTATGGAAATCAACTTAATCCTATTAAACCGATTTAAAAGATTAAACTTAGGTTTCTATTCTCATTAGAACCATGAACTAAGGTCTATCTCAATCAAATTTTAAAACCTTTTTAAAACGTGATTTTACCTAGCCAGAACATGCAACTCTTCGTTATTGATTTTAATTCTAATTTCATTAATTATAACTCTTGTAAAAAATGAAACATAAAATCAACCACAATGCGAAGCAACACATCCACAAGGAATTTATAACTCTTATAAATAAATCTAAGTGGCATGCTTCATGCAATGTTCATTCATTACTACTTTATATAACTCTTATATAAATAAGTAATGAACCAAGCATACATGCTCTCATACACCCTTATACTATAACATTTATAATATAAAGATAATGCATGAATATGCTTAATGCATGCATAAATATAACTCTTATATTATATGATGCATAAGCATGCTTTAATGTAATTTAATCATGTAATCTACTATATTACAACTCTTATAATATATGATGCATGAATAAATGCATAACCTAAGGTGGGTTTTAAATCTATATGTCATGCATAATGGTATATAAACTAACATACATCTCATGTACATTAAATAAAACATGATAGACTAGGATAATATGCCTCAAAAATTGAAATTAAAACTAACTATTACATAGAACCATCGAGTCAACCGATTCAAACAAGCAAACCAGGTCTTGAACCACTCGGTGAAGCCTCGTTCCCTGATCCTGTAGTTTCTCAGTGTGATCGTCGAGTAACGTTGAGGGAGTAACCACGATCCTGTAGCATGGATCGAGTGCCTTTGACTATGTGATGAAGTATGAAGGCCACTCGATCGTGCAGTGCACCGAGTATAATGCATGCCTAAACGATTAAGTAGACGATAACTATGAGATGAAGCATGATCATATAAACGATTAAGGATCAAGCGTTGTGTATTACATACTGAGTAATCGAGTAGCCAGTGACTATGCGATGAGCATGTTGGACTACACGATCATTTAGTGCGTGCACCTACCATGCAACGAGTATCATATACTCAGTAATCGTTTAACTCCATTGTTTACACGATCGAGTAGCCAACGCAAACCGATCGAGTAAACTCTTTACTCGTTCGTTTAGCATTAACCATGCGATCATTTAGTAAATGCTACACGATCGAGTTAGAACTTTTCTACTCGATCGTTTAACCAAATCTAAATGATCGTTTAGCCTGGGCTACATGACACGACCAACGGTTGGTCTTCTTCCTCGAGGTGAACAACATCTCCATGCTTTGAAACGTCATCATGAATGACTCAAAACACTCCAAACATTTGAATACAGACTCGATAGTAAGTTAATTATGCCCAAAAACACAGGGGCTTTTACAAATTAACTTTGAAATGTAAAAGAAAGCAATAAAATAGAGGCAATCATCTCGAAACATCCATCAAACCATCCGCAAACAAACTTAACACTTAAATGAATTGTAGAAAACATAAAACCTACCAAGACTGTAAAATAAAGTTCAATACAACAATGGAATTTGGAATATCAGAACAACCTGACTTTGATACCAATTGAAGAAACTCTAAATAGAGAATCAGTGAGTGGAAGTGGATCGTTCCAAATTTCATTGAGAAAAAACACAAACAATTACAGTCTAAAAGAACAGATTATGCATGAACAATAATTACAAGCATGCTTCTTTAATTCAACAAGGGATAGAGTATGCAAACCTTTGAAGAGCTCTTTCTTCAAGTATCCCTCGATCGTTCAGAAACTCGTTCAATAGCAGGAAATCGAACGCAATGATCAGAACAACCAAGAGCATGAACTGAAGAATCTTCAATCACTATCGAGTGCAACTCGATCCTCGCCCCTCGAACGGAACAAGAACACCACCACAAGAGTTACCTTGGTATTCTCGGTGTGAGAATCCAAGAGTTGTGGGCTCTGTATGACTTTGGATAGAGGAATGAAGGAGGAAAATGATCGAGTAAACGATCGAGTAAGTGGGAGAAGGAAGAAGTCTATCGTATAGAATTGATACTCGATCATGCAGAAGAAGAAGCCTATCGTATAGACTTGTTACTTGATCATGTAGTAACCAGTAACTATCGTATAGTAAACTCGATACTCAATCGTTTAGTCTATGAGATGCTATTGTTTGGTAAAACTCTTTTACTTGATAGTGTTTCTTTTTATGAGACCTATTCAATGAATCATCAACTTTTGAATTTGGAAAACCATTTTCCTATTTATCTCATAGTTACCAGTGCAAACCTCCCACTCAAGTCGATTATTAAAAAAAAAAGAATAATTCATTATCATATAATTAATATATTATAAACAAATATAATAACCAACTTATCATATTATATTTATAACCTATAGTTTTAATATTTCATCATATGAAACATATAAACCATGGTTCTTTTTCTATTTTATGGTTTTTAATATAAATCATATTTATATTAGTTCCTCCAATGATAATGTATCAAATACATCATATCAATTATATAACATATAATTGAATCAATTTAATTATATCATATATAATCAAATTTCCTCTTGTTAATTTGAACACTTCAAACTAACCCAAAATCTTATTCTCAACTGACTAAACTCTTTAATCACGAGATCCACCATTCGTTAACTGGTGGTCACTCCACTAAAGACCGAAAATTGCACTCTTTGTACTAGACATATATTTTTATGCCCATTTGATATAACCAATCAACAGTGCGATGAACTTTCATAAATCACTCGTAAGTACAGTTGGGCCAATTTACCGTTTTGTCCTTGTTGTTACATCTAACTCCTTAAGTACCACTGATTCCTCTAATGAACAATAAGTCATAGTCCTACTATGACTGAGTCCTCTCTTCCCAAGAGAGGGTGTGGTCACTATGTTCAAGACCTGGAATTAGCCCTTAAGGAAGTAATTTATCTACTTACCCCTTCTTCGGGGAAGAAGTGAATTCCATCTTGTGTAGCTGAGTTCCCAGCTCCCCAATCAGACAAATCCCGAAAATGGTAGGCTTGTTGAGTTGGCAATCTGGCACTCTTATCCATACAAATCAAAGAACCGCCTTCATGAGCTGGAGCTCCCAATTCACTCAGGATTAAGGTCATGTCACCTATGATCATCTTAGTGAAATGTAAGTTTTAATTCTAAACGATGTTATATAAAGAGACTAATCATTTCGTGGTTCGATCTTATACAAACTCTTTGTATAGGATACCCCGCTCGCATGTCTCCACATGAATGGTCATGATTAGACCATTTGTAACACTTTACAACACTTATAACATCTTCTAAGCGGACCGTATCTGTAGTGTCACCAGGATAAGGTATCCCTCCTTTATCCATCTACTACAGACCATTTAGGTTATTACTTAAGGCATGATCTACTTGTATGTCTCCACATACATACTTAAGTTACAGAAAATAACCTCAGATCTTAGTTTATTGGATTGAGTAAATGTTTATAAAATAACATTTATTTTATTAATAACAATATATTTACAGTGTTTACAAACTACGAGACTACCATTTAGGACACCAATCCCAACACGTATATGTTGTGATATTACTTTCCCAAAAAATTTTTGAAGGCAATAATATTTTAGTTCGAACTTACCACTCACTGAGCACTATCGCTTACGTTTTCTGAATGTTTTAAATCCCCCCAGGTATCAGAAAGAAGGCGATGGATTTTGCTTAGAACAAATGGACGGAATGATTGCGAAAATCATCTCGTCTTGGTAGCTGTATTAGGAGGGATTAGATACTTGGTAACAGTGTAACCTTATAATAGATAAACGATAATGTATTGTCTAAAACACTTCTAATTGAAATAGCTTAGTTATGATTTGTAATAGGAAAAGAAAAAAAAAATCCTAGACAATAAAAGTTTCTAATATCTGTAGTCCTCACACTCCCTTTCAGGTTAGAGGGGTCAGTTCGGGAGGTGGTGTGACAAGTTGATATCAGAGCATAAGTTTCTGGGAAACCTGAGGCTTAACTTCAAGAAAATATTAGGGTTGTGTTTTAAAGTAGATTCCATGGTTTAAGGAAAACCTAGGAATTAGTTAAATTTAGACTAGAGGAATAGCAGAAGTGGAAAACCTAGTAGACAACCCGAGCTGGAACTCACAATGCTACCTAAAGATCCGTCGAGTAAGGTAAGAACGAATTAAATTTATTTTCAATTAGAGTTGAGATAGAAAAGTTATTTATAGATGGTTTCGTTTGACGAATGGCTAAGAGGCTAGGAGAAGTACCGTTGGACAAACTAAGGAAGTTAATATCAGAGTAGCACAGCGGAAGCGTAGTAATAGAGATGGTTATGGAGGTTTATGACAAAGGTTGTTGTGAAACCTTAAACCAGAATAGATCTGAGCAAATTTCGAGGACGAAATTTCATAAGGGGGAAGTAATTGTGAAACCCAACCCTACGTTCCCTACTTCAATATGTTTATTGTTGAGATTAGTAAAATGAGGGATTTAATATTTAAGATATTGTGCAATTTTTGGGAAATGGGTAAAGGATAAGGAAATAAAGAAGGAAAATCCTTAAGTATTGGAAGCTTGACTCTCAGGTGTTTATAAGTTAGCCTAGCAAGAAGAAATTTTGGCTAACTGTTAGCCGTGAAAAGGGTGGCCAGGCATCAAGTAAACACTAGGAAAGCATCAAGTAAACACTAGGCAAGCATCAAGTAAACACTAGGTAAGCATCGAGTAAGTATTAGATAAGCATCGAGTAAAAGCCATGCATGATTGAGGAAAGGATCGTGCATCTAGTATGCATGATCAAGGAAAGGATCATGCATCGAGTATGCGTGAGCAAGGAAGGGATCAAGCATCGAGTTTTCCATCGAGTATCATCGAGTAAATGCCAGATTGTGTATCGAGTAAAGGCTATGCATGATCAAGTGTAGGCCATCATGCATCAAGGGAAGGCCATCGTGCATCGAGTAAGGGCCATTGTGCATCGAGTAAAGGCTATCATGCATCGAGGAAAGGTTATCATGCATCGAGTAAGGGTCATCATGCATCGAGTAAAGGCCATCATGCATCGAGGGAAGGCCATCATACATCGAGAAAGGGTCATCGTGCATCAAGTAAGTGCCATCGTGCATCGAGTAAAGGCCATCGTGCATCGACTATGGGCCATGCACAAGCGAAGAACTACTTGGTTGCACGCAATGATGGGCACAAGGCACTAAACATAGGGGCACTGGGTGTGCATTGAAGCATGCGACTAATGAGCTATGCGATGCCAAAGACAAGGTGGTGAGGCTTGAGCTGTGTGATGAAGCTAGGAAGCTTTTCGATGAGACTAGGTTGATATGTGTAGCAAGAGGCCTTAGGCAAGGAGCTTTTGCAAGCGTTGCCACACATAAAGTAAACATTGGAGTATGCGTCGGTTGAAGAAGTATGCGCCAACTGTTGGAATTGGTGTCCTAATTCTCCTGGAGTCTTGTTGTTTTGTAAAGATACATATTGTTTAATGAATAAAATAAGTGTTATTTAATTCTAGCATTAACTCATATCCAATAAACAAAGCTTCTTGGTTATCTTATGTGAACTTAAGCATGTATATGTGATATACAAGTGGATAATGCCTTAAGTGATAACCTAAATAGGTCTATAGTATAAGGATTAAGGTGGGATACCTGATCTTGGTGACACTACGGATACATCCCGCTTTGTAGAGGTTTTCAACTGTTGTAAACTACTACAGATGGTAGATCCTAACCATTCATGTGGAGACATGCGAGCGGGGGTGTCCTATACAAAGAGTTTGTATAAGACTTAGACCACAAGATGACTAGACTCCTTACATCTCACCTAAACGACCATAGGTGACACGACCTCAATCCTGAGTGTTTTGGGAACTCATGCCTTTGAGGACGGTTCTTTGATTAGTATGGGTGAGAGTGGCTAGATTGCCAACTTAACATGTCTACCTTTTTGGGGACTTGTCGGATCTGGGAGTTGGGAACTCAATCCAGAAGATGGAATTCATTCATTTCCTAAAGCAGGGATAAGTAGAGAGATTGCTCCCTTAAGGGCTGATTAATGTAACTACAGGGGCATAACGGGTTATTGGCCCAGCTGTACTTACAAGTGATCTATGAAGGGTTGTCACACTGCTGATTGGTTAAGATGGACACAATATATATGTGGTAAGGAGAGTTCAAATGTCGGTCTTTATTGGAGTGCTTGGCAGTTAATGAATGGTGGATCTCGTGACTAAAGAGTTTAGACAGTTATTCACGTACTGTTGGAGCTTCGAGCTACAGGTCCATAAGGTCCCTTGGTAGCTTAATGGATTCAGTTGAGGATCAATTCTTTATGTGATTTGAAATGTTCAAATTGACAAGAGGTATTTTGATTATATATGATATAATCGATATGATGTATGAGATACATCTAGTGGAAGATTGATGTAAATGAGATTTACATTAAGTACCATGGAATAGAAAAAGAACAATGGTTTATATGTTTCATGAGATGAAATATTAAAACTATAGGTTATAAATATAGTATGATAAGTTGGTTATCATTTATATTTATAATAATATTAATTATTGGATATTTAATTCTTTTTCTTTAATAACCAATTGAATGGGTGGTTATTGATGATTCATGGTAACCATGAGATAAAAGAAAAATGGTTTTCCTAATTTTAGTAAGTTTTAAGAGTTTTTACAAACGTTGGAAAAAGTTGTTTTTGAATTTTTCTCTTGGCAAAAAGAAACTCACAATGTTTGTTAAGTAAATATCGATTAAGCAACAGTGTGTTTTGGTAAACAATCGTGTAGTGTTTGTAAGCGATGATCCAAATGATCGCTTAGCTTTTGCTATACAATCACTTAGCTTTAGCTAAACGATTGGGCATCGACCTATACGATAGGTCTTTGTCTTCTCCCATTTGCCCGATTGTGTACATGATTATTCTTTCATCCTTCGTCTACCTCATACCAAGTCCGAACAGAGCCCACCCTCTAGATTCTCACACCGAGAATACAAAGGTAGCCTTCTTGTTGTGTCATACTCAACTTGACACCATCGAGGTTCTGTGGAGGTCGTTCATGTTGCTGAGGAGTTCGTGACCGAGGCAATCGCTGAAGACGAGAGCGAAGTGTTCATGTAGTGTTGTGGTAGTGGTGTTCGAGCGTTCGAGGTTGTTGTGTTCGAACGTTTGATAACAGGCTGAAATGCTCGTTATCATAGTGCAAAGTTCTTAAACAATATTGGCTTGTGTTGATAAAACATGTTAAATTATGTCCATTAAGCATCAATTTCATAATATTGCGGTCGCATGCGTTCATCGCATAGGAATAATTATTTTTTGTATTTTTATGTAGAATATGCGTTGACGCAAGGCAAGAATTGTAATAATAGGAAATCATCGGTCGAGTGCAACTTCACCGCAAGGCTTTGAGATGATTGTGCTCGCAAACATTTGCTCAAGAAAGATTGTTGCAACTTGGTCGGCACAACATGGTTGGCGCATCTGGGTGAAAGGCTAATTAATTGCGATGCGATAGAAAGCTGATGACAGTCGATCCGAATTAAGTTGACAGCCAATAACAATCACAAGTACATTCAGCTTTTCGGTGACAAATATTCGGCACATCCGTAAGGAATTAAAGCTATCCCATCTGTACAATCATGAGAGAGAAGCCGCCTTTCACCCTGAATGTTCTATAAATACCAAGGGCATTCTTCAGAAAAGGGGTTAAGTAGTTAATCAGTTCACCGTTCAGTAATTCAAAATTTCATACTTCAGTTCGCATGTCTTTGTTCATAGTTTTTCCTTTCGTTTTAAGGCGAATGTGAGAGAGGAGGGTGGTGCTGACAGATCATTCCGGTAAGCTTGGGAGAGCACTGGAAGCTTCAAGGATAGAGAAAGGGCCGATGCCTGTGGAAGCAGGAACATCTTTGGAACCAAATAGAGATTTAAAGTGTAAAAGCCTCGGTCAGCAAGGAATTGCTATCAGGCTCTCTACCTTTAACTTCCATTGTTATTTTGTACTCCACTCATTTATCGAAATGGAATCTACTTCTCTATATCTGTTCACTCTCTGTTATTTACGCATGAGTAGCTAAATCAGTTGAATGGGTTGAGAAGCATTTAGCTAGCACAACTAGGGCATCTTCATTCTATGCGATTATCTTGTATTATGTATGTTTCATTCATCCATTAGAGATACTCGAGAGGGTAGTCTAAGGACAGGATCTAGGCTTGGGAAGGTCAGGTTAGAATCTAGGCTTGAGAGAGTCAGATTAGAACGTATAATCAAGAGATAGGAGCTTAGGAATAAGCACTATTTGTTATCAACGCATCACATGCATCCTAGAGATAGGATATGATTGTATGCGGTCACCTTGCCTTTATGCATTCTGCATCATCGCATAGGAAAATAGTAGAGACTTAGGGATAAACTCTATGGACATTTTTGCATTCATCACATGCGTCCTAGACTTAGGAGCACCGCATTTGCATTGGAAAATGATTTGCTGGGCATGGTTGTAGCATGATCGCATAGTCTGACGCATTCCCAAGTAACGCTAGCTAAAGATCTTCTCAACCTATTCATCCGCTTACTCAGTGTATCTATAACACAACTGACTTTTCTCAAATCGACCGCATTTGTTATTTTTTTCATTAACGCAAAGTTTATTTGACCGGTTACCGCAAAGTTTTCATATAAATTACCAACGTAACCTGTTTTCACAAGTCCCTGAGTTCGACCCTGGACTTACCAGAAAACTCAGTGGAATTTACACTTGGATTTCGCTGAGTAAACTTGAGTGCACAATGCAATTTCACCATCGCATATCATCCATAATTCACTTCACAAAAATTAAGCATCAAGTTTTTGGCGCCATTGCCGGGGACTTCGGCAAAATAGTGTGCTAACGGTAATTTTTTTTTATTTCTTTGCAGACTCTCAATATTTGGCAAATTACGACCTAGAGATTGAGAGAATGTTTAGAAGGAAATTAAGAGACCGCCAATAGCAACCACAGTCAGATAAAGAAGAGATGGCGGAGCAACCTGGAAACGGAGCACCAAATGATAACAATGTCATGGCGAATCCAATCCTTCTGGCTAACAATCGCAATAGGCCCATTAGGGACTATGCATCACCAAACCTCTATGATTTCTCTCCAGAAATCATGAAGCCAGCCCTCGACGGAAGTTGATTCGAAATGAAGCCGGTGATGCTGCAGATGATCTAGACTGCAGGACAATTCGAAGGAAGGCGTGGTGAATACCTGCACACCCACCTCTGAAGCTTTATTGAAATCTGCAATACTTTTGTGTTCTCGAACATCTCTGCCGAAGAAGTTCGACTAACTTTGTTCCCATTTTCTCTCTGTGATCAGGTTAAGAAATGGACGTATTCTCTCGAGCCGGGAGAGATCACTTCTTAGGAATAGGTCGTGGAGAAGTTTATGAAGAAATACTTTCCACCTACTGAGAATGCCAGACGAAGGAAACTAATTATAGATTTTGAACAAGACATGGACGAGTCGCTTAGCGATGCCTGGGCGAGGTTTAAAAGGTTGGTCAGGGATTGTCCACACAATAGTTTGCCAGACTGCCTTCAAATGGAAATTTTTAATCATGGTTTGAATCCCGCTTCGCAGACCACTGCCAATGCAGCAGACGCTGGAGGTATGCTTGATAAAACGTATGACAAGCGAAGAATATCTTGGATCGCATCTCTAAGAACCATGAAGATTGAAGAGAGAGTGACCAGAGATTGAGAATCAAAGACAATGACGCAAGTAATGGTGTTATTGCTTCACTACAAAATCAGATGACCGCAATGATGAACTTAATCTAGGGAATTGCGATCAGCAGCCCAACACCGCAAAATGGGCAAATCAACGCAATCAGTCAAAACACCACAAGGTGTGCGACTTGCGGTGATGGGCACGCGATGGAAGATTGCCTGCAAAATCCACAATCCGTTTACTTTGTGAAAAATAATCCCTTTTCTAATACTTACATCCCCGAGTGGAGAAACCACCCCAATTTTGCTTGGAAGAATCAGTAACAAAATTTCCAACCCGTGGCACAGAAAGAAGAGCCACTAGGATTCTTCCCACGCAACAACAGTCAAAAGAGCAATCAAGCAAGTAGCTCATAACCACCGTAATCTTCTTCCTTGGAAAGCCTATTGAAGCAATACATAGAGAAAAATAAAATGCTTCATAGTCAGGCTACATCCATCCACAATCTAGAATTACAGATGGGCCAGATTGTGAGTGAGCTGAAGAGTAGACCGCAATGGGCTCTACCGAGTTCAACAGAACTCCCATGCAACCCGGGGGATCAGGTAAAGAGAAATTTTAGGTTGTGACATTGCGAAGTGGGAAGACTGTGGAGGGAGAAAAGAAGGAACGTAGTCGAACAGCTCCCATTGCGGATGAATCTGAAGTTGCGGTGACGCAAGAAGAAGAAAGAGAAAAAGAAGTAGTAGAACTAGAGGTTGCATCGACCTCAAAGCCAACTGAGACGGGAACCGTGAAAGTACAGTTACCCTCTTTCCTGCAGAGACTAAGGAAGAAAAAGAATGAAGAGGTATAGTACCAACGCTTCCTATCTATGTTAAAGAAATTATATATTAATATTCCTTTCAGTGAAGCAATTGAGGAAATGCCTGCCTACGCCAAGTTTCTGAAGGATATGGTAACTAAGAAGATGGGAGCTGGTAAGTTTCCACGGTGGTGCTAACTCAGAGTTCAAAATCAATCATTCCACTAAAGATGAGCGATCCTGGGAGCTTTAGTATTCCTTGCTTCATAGGAGGACTGTACATCGGGCAAGCCTTGTATGACCTGGGAGCCGACATAAATTTGATGCTTCTGTCAATCTTTAGGCAGCTGAATGTGGGGCAACTTGTGCCCACAACGGTGACTTTTCAACTGGCCGATAGATCTCTGGTTCATCCAGAGGGAATGGTGATGAACGTGCTGATAACCATTGACAGGTTTATCCTACCAGCCAACTTTATCATTTTGGACTACGAGGCCGACAAAGATGTGCCCATCATTCTGGGGCGACCATTGTTATCAATAGGTCGTACTCAGATTGATGTATATAAAGGGGAGATCACTTTGAGTATCAACGGACAGAATCTCAAGTTTAACATAATTCGTGCCATGAAGTTTCCAGATGAAGAAGACCTGCATGACTCAGATGATGACCAGAATTTGATTGAGGAAGAAAAGTTTGATGAAGAGAATGAAGAAGAGGATGTCAGCACATCCGTTGCTGCCTGTAATGTGATCATAACAAAAACAAACAAGGAAGAAGAAATGATCGCAAATCAAGAAGAAAATCTAATAGAAAAAGAAGAAAGAAAAACGATGCAACCATCCCTAGTAGAACCACCAACACTGGAATTAAAGACCCTGCCGAATCATTTAAAGTACGCATTTTTAGGGGCAGAATGAGAAGTTGCCTGTTATTATTTCCTCTGAGTTGAACGAAGACCAGAAGAATACGTTGATGAGCATTCTAAGGAAGCATGTGCGAGCAATTGGCTGGACGCTCGCCGACATTAGAGGAATTAGCCCAGCGTACTGTATGCACCGCATTCGTCTTGAAGAGGACCATAAAGAAACGATCGAACATCAACACAAACTCAACCCTACGATGAAAAAAATTGTCAAGAAGAAGATCATTAAATGGCTAGATGCAGGCGTTATCTATCCTATAGCAGATAGCACGTGGGTCAGCCCCGTGCAGTGTGTGCCAAAAAAGGGCGGCATGACGGTAGTCCCGAATGAAAACAATGAATTAATATCGCAAAGAACCGTCATTGGGTAGTGCATTTGCATGGATTACCGCAAGCTGAACGCGGCCACAAAGAAAGATCATTTCCCTTTGTCATTCATTGATCAAATGCTAGACCGTTTAGCTGGAAATGACTTTTATTGCTTTCTAGATGGTTATGCCAGGTACGACCAGATTATGATAGCTCCAGAAGATCAAGACAAGACCACATTCACCTGCCCATATGGGACTTTGCTTTTTGCCGCATGCTGTTTGTCCTCTGCAATGCGCCAAGCACGTTCCAAAGGTGCATGATGGCCATCTTTTCAGATTATCTCGAGGACTCTGTTGAAATCTTTATGGATGACTTCTTTGTTTATGGGAACACTTATGAAGTCTGTCTAGCCAACTTGGAGAAGATACTGAAGAGATGCGAAGAAACAAATCTAGTGCTTAATTGGAAAAAATGCCATTTCATGGTGAAGGAGGGCATAGTGTTGGGGCACAAGGCTTCCCGGGATGGGTTGGAGGTGGACAAAGCAAAAATTGAAGCAATTGAAAAACTTCCACCTCCAACAAGCGTGAAGGTTGTACGAAGCTTCTTGGGGCACGCTGGATTCTACAGACGCTTTGTCAAAGATTTTTCGAAAATAGCACGACCATTGAGTGCGTTGTTAGAGGCTGACAGAAAATTTGATGTTGATAACAACTGCCTCAACGCATTTCGAGTTTTGAACAATGCGTTGCTTACCACACCCGTATTAATTGCAGCGAACTGGGCACTTCCTTTTGAAATAATGTGCGATGCAAGCGGGTATGCGATGGGAGCAACTTTAGCGCAAAAGAGAAAAAAAATCTTGCATCCCATCGCATATGCGAGTAAAACATTAAATCCTGCTTAGACAAATTATACCACCACAGAGAAAGAGCTTCTGGCGGTAATTTTTGCATTGGAAAAATTTTGGGCATATCTGTTAGGAACAAAGGTACTCATCCATACTGATCATTCGACAATAAAGTATTTAATGACAAAGAAGGATGCAAAGCCAAGGTTGATCAAATGGGTTCTTCTCCTTCAAGAATTTGACATAGAAATAATTGATCGGAAAGGGATAGAAAACCAAGTTGCGGATCACTTGTCTAGACTGAAAAATCCTGAGGTTGACTGCAATGAGTCTGAGGTAATTGCAGTGTTCCCAAATGAGTAGCTGTTCCATATTGAAGAATTCCCTTGGTATGCAGACATAGTCAATTATCTGGTTTGCGAGCAATTTCCTGAAGATTACACCTACACCAACGGAAGCTCAAACATGAATGCAGACATTACTATTGGAATGAGCTGAATCTGTATAAAAGGGGGGCAGACCAGATTTTGCGATTCTGCGTACCAAATGCTGCTCAACAACGCATATTATCGCAATGTCACGACTCACCATATG
This sequence comes from Benincasa hispida, assembly GCF_027475165.1. Taxonomy (NCBI): domain Eukaryota; kingdom Viridiplantae; phylum Streptophyta; class Magnoliopsida; order Cucurbitales; family Cucurbitaceae; genus Benincasa; species Benincasa hispida. The sequence continues at coordinate 23,513,302 of NC_143488.1, forward strand.
GTGGGCACTTTAGAGGATAGTGCACCGCAGCCAAAGTTTTACAGAGTGGATTCTTTTGGCCTACATTGTTCAAGGATGCAGCTGACTACGTAATGAAGTGTGATCGGTGCCAACGCACAGGTAACATTTCATGGAAACATGCCATGTCGATGAACACTTTTTTGGAGCTTAAATTGTTCAACATATGGGAGATTGATTTCATGGGACCATTCCCCCCTCGAATGGTAAACATTACATTTCATTAGTCGTCGATTATGTCTCCAAGTGGGTAGAGGCAGTGGCATGCGCCGCAAGTGATGTGGCGGTAGTCTCTCAGTTCCTGAAGAAACATATTTTCACTCGTTTTGGCACTCCCCATGCAATCATAAGTGATGAAGGGTCCCACTTTGTCAACCATAATATCAAGGAGTTGATGCGCAAATACAACATCCTCCACAAAGTGGCCATCGCATACCATCCGCAAATGAATGGTTAGGCCGAGATGTCCAATCGGGAGATTAAGCTGATACTCGAGAAGGTAGTGAGGCCTTCATGAAAAGATTGGTCAACGAAGTTCGACGATGCGTTGTGGGCATACCAGACTGTATTTAAAACACCGATAGGTATGTCCCCATATGCGTTGGATTTAGTAAGGAGTGTCATTTTCCTTTGGAGCTGGATTATAAGGCATTGTGGGCAGTAAAGAAGCTGAACTTTGATTTGAAGAAAGCAGGAGAAGCGCAAAAACCACAATTGATCGAGCTAGAGGAATGGAGGATTAACGCATATGAAAATGCAAAGATTTACAAAGAGCGCACCAAGCGTTGGCACGAAACGCATATGCGGTAAGAACCTCCAAGTCGGGCAAAAGGTCTTACTCTTCAACTCACGTCTACGACTCTTCCCAGGAAAATTAAAATCATGCTGGTCTGAACCCTTCATCATTAAAGAAATATTCCAATATGGTGTGGTGGAGCTGATCACTAAAGATGGAAGCCGTACATTTAAGGTTAATGGACAGCAAGTTAAGGCATATTGCAGAGGTGATTTCCAGCTAGAAAAGACCTCCATGAAACTGAAAAACCCGAAATACCCTTTGTCTGGTTCTTGAACTTTCATTCCTTCGTCACTTTAACCATCATTTATCTATCTACCTTTTACTCATTACTACTCTATGAAAAAAAAAAGCATGTTGTTTTGTTTAAAATCATTTGACCCTCTCACTGTTTGTTTATAACAATTAAGGCACAGAATTGCGGAAATGTTACATGAAGCAGCAAATTATCTCACTCCATCACCGCAATCCAAAGACGAGAGATCGTCGCAAAGATGGATGCGTAAATACAAACTGCGGGCGACAGCGCAAATTTAGGGGTGTATTCTTCCTTATCTCTATTTCAAATTTTGCACTATCGCATCACATCTTAATTTCAAAAGTTTTATCACTGCATTCTCTTTGATTACCGCAATCATTTGACATAGATAAATTTAGTAAGCTACCGCATTCTGTTTCTTCACCAAGTATGATTTCAATGATGAAAAATATGCTTCTATGTCTTTCATATATACTAAAGTCAACTTAATCTTAAGATAGTCACCTCATAAAATATTTCTAGAAGTTACGGGTTTGCTAGCTTTCTTCCAAACTCTCTTTACGAAAAGAACATCGCATGACTTATCTCAATCTTTTGGCAACAAGGACATTGCCGCATTTTAAATTTGGGGGTGAAGTATGTATTTTCAACCTTGCTATAAAAAAAAATTATTTTTTGAGAATAACAACTCCACTATCAACGCAATGGAAAACCCATGTTGATAAGAGTTAAGTTGTGAAAGACACTTACCCGTAGTTAGATGTTCACATGACACATGTGGGGGCAAGCCAAAACGAAAGTAAGTCACCAGGATCAATGCATAATTAAATGACCGCAACTCCGCTGCCAAGTAGGTATGAGTTTAGTCTGAGGAAGAGCGCATTGCTCATAGTTGGATGTCTGCATGACACACGTGGGGGAAAGCCAAAATGAAGGCAAGGCACTTGGATCAGCGCAAGGTCAGAAAAACATAATAAAGTCAAGAAATATGCAAGGATAAAATCATTTGACACCCCGGTGAAAAAAAAAATCAAAATAAATCATGCGATATTCCGGAAGTTAGTAAAGTCTTTTTGAAGGTTAAGCTTGCAGTCCCTAGGTCTTAGAAATATTTTGAGAGAAGACTTGAACATGATCTAAGGAAACTTTGGTATATAGGATTTGAACGAAGTATCCTTGAGAAATCTAGGAAAAGAACATTGCGGTTGACTTGCTAAAGGAAGTCTTTAGCTTATGCTTGAGGACAAGCATTGTTTAAATTTGAGTGTGTGATAACGGGCAGAAATGCATGTTATCATAGTGCTAAGTTCTTAAACAATGTTGGCTTGCGTTGATAAAACATGTTAAATTGCGTCCATTAAACATCAATTTCATAATATTGTGGTCGCATGCGTTCATCGTATAGGAACAGTTAATTTTTATATTTTTATGTAGAATATGCGTTGACGCAAGGCAAGAATTGCGATCATAGGAAATCATCAGTCGAGCACAACTTCACCGTAAGGCTTTGCGATGATTGTGCTTGCAAACATTTGCTCAAAAAGGATTGCCGCAACTTGGTCGGTGCAACATGGTTGGCGCATCTAGGTGAAAGGCTAATTAATTGCGATGCGATAGAAAGCTGATGACAGTCGAATCCGAATTAAGTTTACAGTCGATAACGATCACAAGCACATTCAGCTTTTCGGTGACAAATATTCGACACATCAGTCAGGAATTAAAGCCATCCCATCTATACAATCATGAGAGAGAAACCGCCTTTCACCCTGAATTTTCTATAAATACCAAGGGTATTCTTCAAAAAAGGGGTTAAGCAGTTAATTAGTTCACCGTTCAGTAGTTCAAAATTTCATACTTCAGTTCGCACATCTTTGTTCATAGTTTTTCCTTTCGTTTTAAGACGGACGCGAGAGAGGAAGGTGGTGCTGATAGATCGTTCCGGTAAGCTTGTGAGAGCATCAGAAGCTTCAAGGACAAAGAGAAGGCCGACACCTACGGAAGCAGGAACATCATTGGAACCGAATAGAGATTTACGTGTAAAAGCCTCTGTCAGTAAGGAATTTCTACCAAGCTCTCTACCTTTGACTTCCATTGTTATTTTGTACTCCACTCATTTATCGAAATGAAATCTACTTCTCTATATCTGTTCACTCTCTGTTATTTACGCATGAGTAGCTAAATCAGTTGAATGGGTTGAGAAGCATTTATCTAGCACAACTAGGGAATCTTCATTCTATGCGATTATCTTGTATTATGTATGCTTCATTCATCCATTAAAGATACTCGGAAGGGTAGTCTAAGGACAGGATCTAGGCTTGGGAAGGTCAGATTAGAATCTAGGCTTGGGAGAGTTAGATTAGAACGCATAATCAAGAGATAGAAGCTTAGGAATAAGCACTATTTGTTATCAACGCATCGCATGCATCCTAGAGATAGGATATGATTGTATGCGGTCACCTTGCCTTTATGCATTCTGCATCATAGCATAGGAAAAGAGTAGAGACTTAGGGATAAACTCTATGGACACTTTTGCATTCATCACATGCGTCCTAGACTTAGGAGCATCGCATTTGCATTGGAAAATGATTTGTTGTGCATGGTTATAGCATTATCGCATAGTCTGGCGCATTCCCAAGTAACGCTAGCCAAAGATCTTCTCAACCTATTCATCCGCTTACTCATGTATCTATCACACAACTGACTTTTCTCAAATCAGCCGCATTTGTTATTTTTTTCATTAACGCAATCAACAACAAACCAACAATTTATTTGACCGGTTACCACAAAGTTTTCATATAAATTACCAACGAAACCTATTTTCACAAGTCCCTGAGTTCGACCCCTGGACTTACCAGGAAACTTAGTGGAATTTATACTTAGATTCCGCTGAGGAAACTTGAGTGCACAATGCAATTTCACCATCGCATATCATCCATAATTCACTTCACAAAAATTAAGCATCAACGTTCATGAGCAAGGAGTGTGGAGACGGGTCTACAAATGTTCGTAGAGTTTTCTCCTTGTTCATTTGTAGTTGTTCATGCTGTAATTTCTATATAAATTGTATAACCGCATGTTTCTATACGACTGTAATTTGTAATGTTCATTCATGATTGTAATTTGGAATGATCTTATTTTCGCTGCTCATAGAAATTTCGAGTTTGATTTCCTTCAATTGGTATCAAAGCCAGGTTGTTTTGATATTCCAAATTAAAACTCTATTTTGAACTTATTTTACAGTCGGGGTGGGTTTCTGCATTTGTGGTTAATAGTTTTCTGCATTTGTGGTTGAGTTGATGAATGTTTCGGGTTTAATTGCCTTTTAGTTAAAGCTTTCTATATTACCAAGTGTTAATTTGTAAGGGCCTCTTTGTTTTTGGGCGAAATTAACTTTGCAAACGATAATTCAATTATGCAAATGATTGGATGAAATGCTAGACGATCGTGTAGACGACAGTTGACTGAAGCTAGACGATCGTGTATACGATAGCTGATGAGCTAAACGACCGTATAGACGATTGGACACGGAGCTAAACAATCGAGTACATGATGCGATAGGAACTACACGATCGTGTAAATGATACTTTAGTAAATTCTAAACGATCGTGGAGTTAGAAAGAAAAGACACAGGATTTTAAGTGGTTCGGCCAAAGGCCTACGCCCACTGTGCATGTTGAAGAACAAGTTGTTGAGGAAGAAACTGAAGAAGAAAGTTGAACCACCATTTTGTTTCTGGTTTATTCTGTGTACGAAGAATGTGATGGAAAAGTAGGCATGCGCAGTGGAATTGAGGATCAATTTTACTGTAATTGCATAAATTAAACATATAACCCTAAATTAGTTAATTAGGGTTTTTTTAGAAATATTACCTTTGAAGCTCCCAAAACTTGTCTATCTCCACTCGAACACGAACCGAACAACCACTAGAACTGACCCACTATCCTCTGGACTCAGAACCGGGTTATGGGACCCAATGGATGAAGAACCCAAGAGAGAGAAAGAGATGGAAATAGTAGAATGAATTTTGGGTTTGGTTTAGGTTTCTTTCAGCCCAATTTTTAAAAACTAATTTTTGCAAAATGTCCAAAAGTTTTTAATCCAAATTCAAAAGCCCATATTTATAGAAAAAGACCATGCAAAATTGCATGAAACAACTTTATAAAAACCCAACACCTAGAATCCACTATCTAAGTGGGCTTAATGTCTCCACAATAAGGCAACACCTAGCCCACTATTTTGTTAGTGGAATTATCCAACAAAAGTTCGGATTTTCCAACTAACTTTAGTCAAAGGGCAAAATAGTCATTTTGTCAAAGTCAAACTTTGACCAAAAAGTCAACATTTTGACTTTTTATGATTTTTTTCGTGTTGACTAATTTTGATCTCCCAAGCATGAATCCGCATTCATTTTCTCGAAATTCAAATCACATTTGAATATAAGGTCGGTCAAATTTTGACTTCTCAAAATCAAAAGTCAACTCTTTGACTTTTTACATCTTTGACCATTTCCATTATTTCTGAGCTTCCGAATATGAACGTATTCATATTTTTGATATTTAAATCACATTTAAATATTAAAGCTATATCTCTAAACTAAAAAATCGACCACTATATCACATATACTTGTCGATTTCTCTCTCTTCACCTAATTCGAACAATTCGAATTATTCTATCATACTGTTCTAAGTTTATTCCATATGAGCTAGTAGGGGAACCTAATGGACCTATAGATCATGGGCTTCAACGATTCGAGATTAGCTAGTTAAACTCTTTAGATGGAGCTAATCCACATTCGTTAACTCACGGGTCATTCCACTATAGTCCCGTAGTTGCACTCCTCTCACTATAGATATATTTGTGTCCATATGATATAACCATGATTAGTAAGCTAATCCTTCACAGGTTGTTTGTAATCTCGACTAGGTCATAAAAACCATTTATCCCCGAGATTACATCTTATTCCTTAAGTTCCATTGATCCTCTAATGAACAATTAGTTTAAGGTCCAACCTATAAACCGAACCCCTCTCGGGCCAATGAGAGGGTGGGGTCCCTTGTTCAAGACCTGGATTCAGTACTAAAGGGAACAACCTATCTACTATCCTTATAATGGGTAGGAGTGAATTCCGTCTTGCACCCTATGTTCCCAGCTATCCACCTGGTCTTACCCCTGAAATGGGAGGCTTATTGAGCCAGCGATAATGAGCTGCCCTCACCTATGCAGATCTAAGGATAATTCCGAGTGAACAGGAGTTCATAGTTAGCTCAGGATTAAGATTAAGTTACCTATGTCATCAATTAACGAATTAGTCAATTTTATACATTAAACGACATTTAGAACGTAAAAAATGACTATTTTATGGTTCAGTCTTATGTAAACTCTTTACATAGGATGCCCCCATTTTCATGTCTCCACATGAACGGTTTAAGATCACATCATTTGTACTAATTACAAAATGGGCCGCATCCATAGTGTCCCCAGGATAAAGCGCCCAACCTTATTCATATACTATAGAGCATTTTGGCTATATATATTTGAACTTGATCCACATTTATGTCACTACATAAAGTTCAAACTTAAACTTAATAGCCTCGGAACCTTAGTTTATTGGATTCATGAATATAGAATTTAAATTTACTAAAGATTTTCAATAACAGCTTTATTGAACAAGAATATGATATTACAAACTAAGAGTTTTAGGACATAAAATCTAACAGAATGAGGAAGTTGAACCACCATTTTTTGCTTGAGCTATTTACAAGAGTTTAAGTAGTCTTTGGAGCATTTTTGCAAGAGTTTGGATGTTGATATTGTCAATTTGCTTATCTCAAACTATTTTTTGTTTTGATATAAATATATTTAAACTATTATAATTGTCTATCAATGTTTAAATATATATTATATACTTTTGAAGTCTATCAAATTCTATAGTTTATTGATAGACATTGATAGACATCTATCAGTGTCTATCAACTCTCAACTCAATTACTATAATGCTATAATGCTTCTAGTTTTGATGTCAAAAAAATTAATCAACCATGCATAATCCTAATATTGCAACAACTTTTACATTAAAAAAAAAAATGAAAGGGAGATTTTTAAATATAAAAAACTGGGCCAAAATAATTACATTCTGTAGCAAAAAAAACCTAAGGAAAGTTGCAGCCCAACCAAAGCCCAAAATTTCATCTCCTTCTTCAACCAAAGCCCAACTTTTACATAAAAAATGAAAGGGGGATTTTTCCCTCCAACATTTCATCTCCTTCTTCAGCCAATTAACTGTTCATCTCCTCTCTCGCCCGACTTCGTTCACTCTTCTTCTTCTTTTTCTTTTTCTTTTTCTTTTTCTTCTTTTTCTTCTTCTTCTTCCATCATGCTGCTTCACATCGACTTGGTTATTTTCCATCACGCTGCTTCACAAAGCTTCTTCGATCGAAGTTAATTGATCTTCCCCAACATTTTTCTATTTAGATCTTTTTCTTCAGTAGACATCGTTCACTGCTTTTTTCCCTCTATTTACGTCCCTTTTCGTCCGCTGTCTTGGTCCTCCACTTCTTCTTCTTCTTCTTAATCCTTCTGCTACTTCTTCTACCACTACATCAACAATAAAAGATATAACTTTTTTCTTTTCGTGATTATAGTTATTAAGTCTGATTTTGTTTACTAGTAATATTTATTAACCCTAAATTTTGTGTACAAATGGTAAGCAACATCAAAAGGAAGACTATTAATGAAGAAGGATCATCAAATAAACAAAAGAAGACAAAAACTCAAAAGAGAGAACAAGGGAAACTAAAACTAAAGGTATAAACAAACTATGATAGGCATTGATAGGGGTATATCACTGTCTATTAATGATATGAACATTTTCTCATATATTTTATGTTGTCTATCATTCATACCATGTTTTGTTGGGGCTACTTACAGTTGGTGTTTTGATATTTCTTTTGTAGATAGTGTTTTTATCATTCATAGGCTACTTACAACTGTCATGCTTTTAGTATATAAAGAGACAATAGACAGTGATAGAATTCAGATTTCCATAAGTGTCTATCGATGATAGACAGTGATGGACTTCCATCACTGTCTATCGATGATAGACAGTTATAGACACTATCACTCATTTCATGGTTTGCAATAGACAGTGATGAAAGTCTATCAGTGTCTATCATTGATAGACAGTGATGGAAATCATTAAATGATAATAGTGAGTTATAGTTTATGATAGAATATAGACATATATCACTTGTTTATTGTTGAAACTTATATGTTTAAACAGGTGGACAAGAACATGAACATCAAACAATAATGCAAGATCAAAACAAGCATTTTAAGACAATAATATGCATCTCATTAGATGTAATACAAATTAGTAAAAACCAATTAGATGATAGGAATTTAAATACTTTTAGAAATGGTCCTTTTGGACACTTTCTAAATATAAAAATTGAGAAAATGCCCACAAGATTCATAAACTACCTTCTAAGAAGACAATGCATCACAAATAAGCCAAATATCTTGGCTTTTAACTTTAATGGGCATATAGCAGAGTTTGGATTGAAAGAGTTTTGTTTAATCACAGGTTTAAGTGGTACTCAACTACCATCAATAGATTTAGAAGAAAAAGAGCAAATTTCTAAACTTAGAAAAATAGTCTTTAAGAATGATGATTCGGTTGATAGAAAAGATATTGAGAGAAGCTTTAAGTTCCTACATGATTTTGAAAGTGATAGTGTCAAGGTTAAGTTGGCAAACCTCCTTCTCTTAGAGTCCTTTCTAATCCCAAGGCAAAGACACAATGTTGTTAATTGGAAACATGTTGACATATTGGACAATGAAGAAGAATTTAAAACCTATCCTTGGGGACTTGTCATATAACTTGACATATCAATTTTTCAAAAAGGCTTCTTCTACTGAAAATGATTCTGTATCCCTTCAAGGTTTCCCTTTGGCACTAGTTTATTGGGCATTCAAAATAATACCAAAAATTTCAAAAATAGATATTGGATTTGGAAAAATAAAATTGCAATCAAAGTCCAAGAATAATATCATGGGAGTGCTTACAACCTGATCATTGGAGAAATCTTGAAGAGAATATCTTTTAAAGAAATGTTGTAAGTATTTTATATAATTTCATAGCCTTGTTTTTATTACTTGCAATGGTTTCAAACAAAAAAACAAATAATAGTCTATCACTGATAGACAATGACAGACTTCTATCACTTTCTATCAGCAAAAACAGTGATAGACATATATCATAAAAAAACTTGTTAGTGTTTTCCCATTTTTGATCTAATGATTTAACATGTGTTTAAACTTGTAGTTTTGTGTAATTCCACTACTTCCAACAGAAGAAGAATCACAATCAACCACTATCAAATATTTGATAGATTTGGAAGAAAATGAGAAGGAAAAGATAAAAAGAGAAAGAAAAAGAAGAAGAAGAAGAAATAAATGAAGGAAGAGATTTAATTAGAGGAAAAAGGAGCATGGAAAAAATATAATTGAGGAAATAAAAGAACTAAAAAATGGCCAACAAATGATAGAAAAAAAGCAGAAAAATTTGAAACAAGGCCAAGAAAAGATCATTAGAATGTTAAAAACCATCATAGAAAGACCGAATGATAGACTTCCAATTGAAAAGCTTTCACAAGAAGAACAAGAAAAAGAGGTTGAGGAGACCATAGAGAAAAACAAAGCTCCTTCTTGCAGCTTACAAATTCTTGAAAGAATCTATGAAATTGACAAAATGTTGAATTATGCTATGAATTATGTAGCTCAAGTAAGTCTTTTGTAATGTGTGATTTTATTTTTAAATGTAAACATATATTTACTAACTAAACTAATTTTTTTTCTTGTAAATTAAAATTGGGAATGAAGGAAAGGTTTGTATACAAGTTTTTGTACTGATAGGTAGTGATATCAACACATTTTTCTTCCATTTGTTTTGTGTCTTTTATTATAGAATCTCATTCTTTTCATTACCTTTGTATTTGATTTATGTTTTTTGTTTTAGGAATCTTATACACAAACACAAGAGATCCAAACACAAGATCATTTTGACGATATACAACCTCTACCTTTGGAAACCCAAAGACACAAGAATTAACAAAAGTGTTCTAGGAAGAGGATGGAAAGGAAAAGGTTTGCTTCATCTCTTAAGCTGTGTGTTTTCTCTGTTAAGCTACATATTGTCATAAAGTCAATTAGATCTATCACTAGATCTATAACTGCTCATCAGTGATAGACACTAATAGAATTCTACCAGTGTCTATCACTAACAGAAAATTCTATGACTTTCTTGGTTCTTATGTTACAATGACACATTACATTGTATTGTATTATTGCAGCAAAATGAATTTGAAGTTGTAAAGCATCTGGAAAAAATTGATGATGATCAACAAAAGGTAAATATCTAAGTTGAAATCTAAATGATAGACTTTTAACAGGAAGTGTCTATCACTGATATACACTGATAGGATTCTATCAGTGTCTATCAGTGATAGACATTCCTGATAGAAGTCAGTGAGGTCAATCACTGCCCAACAGTGATAGACACTAATAAAATTCTATCGAAATTCTATCAGTATCTATCAATGATAGATATTCATGATAGAAGTAAATGAGATCAATCACTAAACTGATGGAATTCTATCAGTGTGTGGTATACTTCTATAACTTCCTTAATTCTCATATTTGCAGGAAAAAGAATTTGAAGATGATGAACATATGGAGAAAATTGATCATGTTCAGCAAAAGGATAAGGTAAATATATAAACACTATGAAAGAAAATAAAGTGATAGGTTGTCTTCTTAAGTATTATAGAATTTTGAATATATTGTAGGAAGTTGAGCTTGAAGAAGAAGAAGAATTTGATCTATCTGATAAAGAAGAAAAACAAAAAAATGAGATAAGATAAAAACTAAAAAATGAGAAAAAGGTAAATATAATTAATTAAGGTTAGCGATATTTATAAAATATTATCAATGTCTAACACTATACTATTACTTTATTTATTACAGCCTGTTGATAAAGGAAAAAATGTTGTTGAACAAGAAGAGCATGTTGAAGAACAAGTTGTTGAGGAAGAAACTAAAGAAGAAAATGAGAATGAAGAGAAAAAAAGACTTGAAAATAAAATAAAACAACCAACAGAAAAGAAGGTAACCAAGAGTTGTTGTTGCCAGTCATATCAAACTAAAAATCTGTACATATTAATTGATATAATGATGAATAGAGTGATAGTGCTCTATCACTGTCTATCAATAGTATATAGTGAGAGATTTTATGATAAATCAATTTTTTGTCACAAATATGTTTATATATTTATTGATACATATATATAAATAGTTGATGATAACATGATATGTAGTTTTCAAATTCTAACATTTAACTTTCTTTCTTGTTACTATTATTTTAGGTTGTTGAAGTTGCAGGAAAAGGAAAATGTACAAAGTTTAGGCCAAAAGTATTAGATGATGACAAGAAAATTGTTAATGAGAGGCCCAAGAGAGAAAGGAACAAACAGAAAAGGCAAAGGAAATGAAATAAGCATCTCCTAAAAAGAAGAAAAATACCAAAACGACTTCATTGATGAATAATGCTCCAAACTTCAGCTTAAACATCTCTCAACTAAACTCTCAAACTCAATCTCAACCTTCTCAAAACTTAATGTTAGAACTTGATTTTAGAATGTTATTGAAAAATACTACAATACTACTAACAATGAACTATGTTATTTTGTGAATGATATTTTGTGAATGTTACAAGTGACAATGAATATTGATGGTAGAACTACATCTATAAGAATTCTAGTTTATACTAATGATGTTATCTGTTGTGATTGTATCAGTTTTATAAACTTTTGTATATGTGTTGGATAAAATTCTATCAGGTACATGATGAATAAACCACCATCAAATATATGTCCAATGTAATTCTATTAGGTACATCATGAATTCTATCATTGATAGACAATGATAGAAGTCTATAAATGTCTGTTAGTGATGGTCTATTAAAAAAAACATGATTGTAAGCTCCATCTCACTTGGGGAAAGAACTGTTCACCGAGCTCTGATACCACTTCTTTTCCCAGATGACTATGATCTTTACATTCACATTCACAAAACACTCAGATTTAACAGTCAATAACAATTCAAGAGTCAGGGGAGGTAGTATGTTGAGGCTTGAAATTCTTCTGTCGCTTACCAAATGACAGATGGATCGTGTAGACGAAGCTCCAAGAATTAAACGATAGTTTAGTTATGTAAACGATTGGATGAAACACTAGATGATCGTGTAGACAACAGTTGACTGGAACTAGATGATCATGTAGACGACAGTTGATCAGCTAAATAATCATATAGACGATTGAACACGGAGCTAAATGATTGAGTACACGATGCGATAAGAACTACACGATCGTGTAAACGATACTTTAGTAAATTCTAAATGATCGTAGAGTTAGAAAGAAAAGACACGGGAGTTTAAGTGGTTTGGCCAATGGACATCCACTGTGCATGTTGAAGAACAAGTTGTTGAGGAAGAAACTGAAGAAGAAAGTTGAACCACCATTTTTGTTTCTAGTTTATTCTGTGTACAAAGAATGAGGAAGTTGAACCACCATTTTCTACTTAAGCTATTTACAAGAGTTTAAGTAGTCCTTTGGAGCATTTTTGCAAGAGTTTGGATGTTGATATTGGCAATTTGCTTATCTCAAACTATTTTTTGGTTTGACATAAATATATTTAAACTACAATCAGTGTTTATCAATGTTTAAATATATATAATATACTTTTGAAGTCTATCAATTCCATAGTTTACTAATAGACATTGATACTCAGTGTCTATCAACTCTCAACTCAATTACTATGATGCTATAATGTTTCTAGTTTTGATGCCAAAAAATGAATCAATCATGCATAATCCTAATATTGCAACAACTTTTACATAAAAAATGAAATCAATATATAAATTTTAATAACCAAAACAGATATACTATATCAGATGGTAAAGAAGAAACATTGACTTTCAAATTGACCATTAGACAAGTTCAGTATCAATATCCATGATCAGTTCATCAAGTATCTTCATTTTTAGAATAGCAATGATATACACTAATTGAAAAATATCAGTGGATATCAACACAATAGTATATCAGTGTGTATAAATGAGACACTAATAGAAATCTATCAGTATCTATCACTATATATCAGTGTTTGTATAAATGGGTATGTCACATGTTTCAATCTAGAAAAGAATATAAACAAAGAAATTCAAGAATTTTATTCATATAAATATAGTGTTCCATTCACTTATAAACTCAATAATAGAACCAACCAAGGGCAAAAATAACTTTCATAAGTTCTAATATCAATCTATTTGACAATACAAGGGAAAAAATGAACTATAATGGTTACATCATTGACTAATTAGGCGAAGTTTGCAAGTCCTAGAATTGTGACCTTTAGAATGACAACGACTACATCTTAATGAACTACTTTTAGCTTCACTTTTAGATGGAATCCTTTGTTTTTTAGGTCCTCCTGCTGAACGTTTAAAAATAGGAGGTAATGCTCTAATATCATCATCTAAAACCCTCCAATTTGAATGGACTCCAATAGGTCGAACACAACCCAGATATGTCCATGACAACGTGCTTGAGTAATAATAATTAGACACATAGGAATAAATATCCATGTTAAGCAGCTCAAGAATAACAAGCGCATGAGAACATGAAATTTCTTCAAAATCCCATACTCGACAGCTACAAGATCCCAAATTAAGCTTTACTAGGAATTGTTTATCACCATCCATTACTGAGTATTGAACGTTGTCAATAGGATGAACCTAATAAATAAAAATGGGAAAAGAAATCAACACATTACAAACATACCAAACATACCAAATATACAAATAAATAAAAAGTTGTAGAAATCTATCAATGTTAGGGTGATAGAATTCTATAATGGTCTATCAGTGATAGACAATGATAGACTTCTATCATAGTCTATTAGTTATAGACAGTGATACAAATCTATCACTACCTATCACACTGAATACCATTCTCCTATCAATTTTATAAAGAACACTTACCATGAAACTTCTTGATTGTTCATGTTGGCTGCATAATATATTCTCTGCCCAAGGAGTCAAAATTGTTGTCATTGAAAAACTAGCTTTCCTTCGATCATGAAACCAGTTTTTCAGTAAACCTCTAATTGCGTCGAGTAAACTTGCAACCGGTAAGTTCCTATTCTCTTTCAAAACAGAATTTACACACTCTGAAGGGTTTGTTGTCATCATTTCATACCTTATTCTTTGAGAATATGTACGTGACCACTTCTCAAATCTACATTAATAAGATAACTTCAAATATTTGGAGAAATTGACTCCATAGATCTCATATTAAACTCGAAGTCATCAACAATATAAGATTTAGAACAACTAAAGTAAAACTGGTCAATAAAAGGATCCTTGAACAACTTCTTCAAATTTCGCAGAACGTGTTGAATGCACACATAGTATTCAACATTGTTAAACACACTTAAGACACTATTTGGAATGCTCAAATGTCGATCAAAGACAATGACTAAATGTTCTCTATCCTCTAAACTAGTTTATATATGTTCAAAAAACCATTCCCATGATACATCATTCTCAAAATCTACAATAGAAAACGCAAGGGGGAAAATATTATCATTACCATTTAGTGTGGAAGCTGATAATAGAGTATCACAAAACTTAGACTTCAAAAACGTACCGTCAACGGATATGATAGGTTTACAGTACCTCCATCCCTCAATAGATGCACCAATTTCCATGAAACATAATTTAACATGTCCATTTTTATCAATCTTTAAAGCAGTGTACATTCCTGAAAAAATAAATGAAAACAATTATATTAGTCACAATGGTAACAAATCAATCATTGTCTATCATTGGTAGATAGACAGTGATAGATGGCTATCACAGTCAATGAGTGATAGACAATGATGCACAACTATCATTGATAGACAGTGATAGATGACTATCACAGTCCATCTACAATCCACAGTGATATAAAATTTATAAGAAGAATACTTCATTTGAAATAATACTTGGATTCATTTCTTTCAGCCTTTCAAAAAACTGTGGAATCAAGCTGTATGATTCAGCTGCATCACAATTTAATGATCTTAATATATGTTCTTTTGCCCTCCAAGCTTTTTCATAACTAATATTAACACCAAGCTTAGTACGAGCCTTATGAACAATATCTCTAGGAAGGGAGTGATCAGTAGAGATAAACCTAAAATCCTCTTTCAAGTAGTCCCCAATTACAGATGAAGAAGTTTCCCTATGACAGTTTTGATTGTATTCATCGAACAATTATGGTCGAAAATATACTTTCTAAGTATCCACAACTCACTTTTCTTGTACCGAGATGCTCGAACATATCATTGACAGCCTTCTTGCAAACATTTCAACTCAAGCGACTTTGAATTTGGCCGTGTAGTCCTGAATTGAAAATTCTTATTCACTGCTATTACATAAAAACACTTACACAATATTTCTTTACTTCCAAATACATCTTTTTCCTTCAAATAACCATTAAAACCAATATTTCGTATAACTTGATCATTTGAAGAACTAGAAGAAGAACCTAAACGTAGCAATCTATCACCACCTCCACCACTAATACCATTGCAAGATCCTTCTACAGAATGATGACTAACATAAGCTACTAAAGAATGCCTGATGCGTTGTTTTATGAGGTGAAGTTATGGAATGAGATGCGGTGATGGAAATGCGTTGAGCAACAAGTATTCTCAGTGGAATCCAAGTATAAATTCCACTGAGTTTCTTGGTAAGTCCAGGGTTGAACTTAGGGACTTGGGAAAATGGTATGCGGTGGTAATTTTCAAGAAGACTTTGTGGTAACCAAAAATTCAAATAGTTGTTTTGGGTTGTTGTTTGCGGAATAAAATAAACAAATGTGGCGGAGTTACAAAAAGAGTTGATAATACGAAAGATGCGATGAATGTGCGGTGAACGGGTTGAGAAGGGGTTCGGCTAACACTTCCTAGGATGCGTTCATGTTATGCGATCATGCAACACACATACAATAGCAAATCATCTCTCGACGTAGATGCTACGGCTTCTAATACTAGAACGCATGCGATATATGTGATGAGTCTATAGGACCTACACATAAGCCTCTATTCTTATTTATGCGATGACAAAATGACACACACATATAAGGCGACCACATAATATCATACCTATCTCTAGGGTGCATGCAATGCAGGTTGGCAAACAGAGCTTATCTCTAAGTCCCTATCTTTTACTTATGCAGATCTAATCTTGCTCTCTTGAGTCTAGATTCTAATCTAGCTCTCTCGAGTCTTTAGGTTCTTTCTTTAGACTCTCTCTCGAGTAGCTCTAAAGGGGTGCTGGGCACAACATAAAACAAGATAATCGCATGCAATGAAGATCCTAGGTCATGTTAGCTTAGTTCTTCTCAACCCATTCGATAAATTTAGCTACTCATGCGTGCTTTCAAGAGAGTGAACAGATGTAGATAAAGAAATTCCATTGTATAGACATAGAGTTGAAATACAAAATAACAATGCAAGATGAGAATAAAGAGCCTGGTAGCAATCTCTTGCTTCCCAAGGCTTTTACACTGTCTTTTCTACTCTGTTCAAAAGATAGTCTCGCTCTCGCGAGAGTCGGCCCGCTCTCTACTTTTCCATGCCTCCGGGTTCTCTCTCGATTTACCCTGAGCGATCTTCCGGCATCTCTTCCCTTCTCTTGCTCCACCTTAAAATAAAAGAAAAACTAAGAACAAGGCTATTCTATCTAAGGAAAATTCTCTAAGTGTTCAAACTCCTTTTCTGAAAGTTGCCTTCGGTATTTATAGAGCTTCGGGTGAAAAGGCGTCTTCTCTCTTATGATTGCACTGATGGGATGACTTTAATTCTCTGTCTGATGCACCAAATATTTGTCACCGAAAAGCTGAGTGTACTTGTTATCGTTAGCAGCTTGTCAACTTAATTCGGACTCGACCATCATCAGCTTTTTGTACCATTGTGATTAATTATGCTTTTCACTCAGATACGCCCACCAAGTTGCGCCGGCTCTTGATGCTTGGTTTTATGAAGTGGAAATGTGAGTGCTATGCTTGATGAAATTGCATTGTGCACTCAAGTTTCCCCAGCGGAATCCAAGTGTAAATTCCTCTGAGTTTCTTAGTAAGTCTAGGGTCGAACACAATGACTTGTGAAAACAGATTGCGTTGGTAATTTTTATGAAAGCCTTACGGTAACCAAATAAATAAATTGTTGGTGTATTGTTGATTGTGTTAATGAAGAAAATAAACAAAATGCGACAGATTTGAGGAAAGGCAGTTGTGTGATAAATGCAATGAGTATGCGATGAACGGGTTAAGAAGATCTTTAGCTAGCGTTACTTGGGAATGCGTCAGACTATACGATCATGCTACCACCATGCACAGCAAGTCATTTTCCAATGCAAATGTGATGCTCCTAAGTCTAGGACACATGTGTTGAATGCAAAAGTGTCCATAGAGCTTATCCCTAAGTCTCTACTCTTGTCCTATGCGATGATGCCAAATGCATGAAAGCAAGGTGACCGCATACAATCATATCCTATCTCTAGGATGCATGTGATGCGTTGATAACAAATAGTGTTCATTCCTAAGCTCCTATCTCTTAATTATGCATTCTAATCTAACTCTCCCGAGCCTAGATTCTAACCTGACCTTTCCAAGTCTAGATCCTGTCCTTAGACTACCCTCTCGAGTATCTCTAATGGACGAATGAAGCATACATAATACAAGATAATCGCATAGCATGAAGATTCCCTAGTTGTGCTAGCTAAATGCTTCTCAACCCATTCAACTAATTTAGCTACTCATGCGTAAATAACAGAGAGTGAACAGATATAGAGAAATAGATTCCATTTCAGTAAATGAGTGGAGTACAAAATGACAATGGAAGTTAAAGGAAGAGAGCCTGGTAGCAATTCCTTGCTGACCGAGGTTTTTACACTATAATCTCTATTCGGTTCTAAAGATGTTTCCGCTTCTGCAGCTGTCGGTCCTCTCTCTGTCCTTGAAGCTTCCGACGCTCTCCCAAGCTTACCAGAACGATCTATCGGCACAACCTTCTCCCTCACGTCCGCCTTAAAATAAAATAAAAGTATGAACACAGACGTGCGTATGAACTTCGAACTTAAAGAATGGTGAACCCCTTCTCTGAAGGCTGCTTCTGGTATTTATAGACATCCAAGGTGAACGGCGGCTTCTCTCTTATGATTGTATAGATAGAACGGCTTTAATTCCTGACTGATGCGCCGAATATTTGTCACCGAAAAGCTGAATGTACTTTGTGATCATTATCGGCTGTCAACTTAATTCGGATTCGACTGTCATCAGCTTTCTGTCCTATCGCGATTAATTAGCCTTTCACCCAGATGCGCCCACCATGTTACACTGACCAAGTTGCGGCGATCCTTCTCGGGCAAATATTTGCGAGCACAAGCATCACAAAGCCTTGCGGTGAAGTTGCGCTCGACCAATGATTTCCTATGATTGCAATTCTTGCATTGCGTCAATGCATATTTTGCACAAAAATACAAAAATCAACTGTTCTAATACGATGATCGCATGCGATCGCAATATTATGAAATTGATTCTTAATGGACGCAAATTAACATATTTTATCAATGCAATCCAACATTGTTTAAGAACTTAGCACTATGATAACGTGCATTTCTGTCCGTGATCACACCCCTAAATTTAAACAATGTTTGTCCTCAAGCATAAACTAAAGATTCCTTTATCAAGTCAACCGCAAAGTTCTTTTCCTAGATTTCTCAAGGATACTTCGTTCAAATCCTATATGCCAAAATTTTCTTAAGTCTTATTCAAGTCTCTTCTTAAAATACTTCTAAGACCTAGGGACTGCAAGCTTACCTTTCAAAAGAACTTTACTAAATTTCGGAACATCACATGATTTATTTCAAAAAGGAAATTTTTCTACTGGAGGGTCAAATGATTTTATCCTTGCATAAAAATTTTCTTCATTGATATTTTTTCTAACCTTGCGCTGATCCAAGTGCCTTGCCTTCGTTTTGGCTTGCCCCCATGGGTGTCATGCGGGCATCCAACTACGAGCAATGCACTATTTATCAGACTAAACTTATACCTATTTGGCAGTGGAGTTGCGGTCATTTATTTATGCGTTGATCCTGGTGACTTACTTTCGTTTTGGCTTGCCCCCACGTGTGTCATGCGGACATCCAACTACAGGTGTGCCTTTCACAACTTAACTCTTATCAACATGGGTTTTCCATTGCATTGACAGTGGAGTTGTTATTCTCAAATTTTTTTTTTTTTCAGAAAATAGCAAGGTCGAAAATAAATACCTCACCCCCAAATTTAAATGTAGCAATGTCCTCATTTCCACAAGATTGAAATGAGTTAAACGATGTTCTTATAATGCGTTGTAAAGAGAGTTTGAAAGGAAGCTAGCAAACCCCTATCTTCTAGAAATATTTCATGAGGTGATTATCTTAAGACTAAGTTGACTCTGGTATATACAAAAAGAAATAGAAGCATGTTTTTCATCATTGAAATCATAGTTCGCAAAGAAACAACATGCGGTAACCTACTAAAGTTATCTATGTCAAATGATTGCGGTAATCAAAGAGGATGCGGGGATAAGACTTTTATAACTAAAATGCAATGTGATAGCGCAAAATTTGAAATAAAGATAAGGAAGAATACATCCCCAAATTTGCGTTATCGCCCGCATTGTGTATTGACGCATCCATCTTTGCGGCGATCTCTCTTCTTTGGATTGTGGTGATAGAGTGAGATAATTTACTGCTTCAAGTAACTTCTCCACAATCCTATGCCTTAATCGTTGTAAACAAACAAAGAGAGGGTCAAATGATTTAAAACAAAACAACAAGTTTTTTTTTTAAAAAAGGTAAAAATGAGTAAGTTTCAGATAGCTAAATAATAGTAAAAGTGATGAAGGAATAAGAGTTCAAGAATCAAGTAAGGGGTAGTCCGGGTTTCTCAGTTTCATGGAGGCTTTTTCTGGATGGAAATCACCTCCGCAATATGCCTTAACTCGCTGTCCATTAACCTTAAATGTGTGGCTTCCATCCTCAGTGATCAACTCTACCGCACCATGTGGGAATATTTCTTTAATAATGAAGGGTCCGGACCAGCGTGATTTTAATTTTCCCGGGAAGAGCCGCAGATGTGAGTTGAAGAGTAAGACCTTTTGGCCGACTTGGAGGTTCTTACCGCATATGCGTTTGTCATGCCAGCACTTAGTGTGCTCTTTATAAATCTTCGCATTCTCATATGCGTTGATCCTCCATTCTTCTAGCTCGACCAATTGCATTTTTCGCGCTTTTCCTGCTCTCTTCGAATCAAAATTTAGCTTCTTTACCGCCCACAGTGCCTTATATTCTAACTCCAAAGGCAAATGACACGCTTTTCCAAATACCAACGCATATGGGGACATACCTATTGGTGTTTTAAATGCAGTCTGGTATGCCCACAATGCATCATCAAGCTTTGTTGCCCAATCTGTTCATGAAGGCCTTACTACCTTCTCAAGTATCAACTTAATTTCTCGATTGGACACTTCCACCTAACCATTCGTTTGCGGATGGTATGCGGTGGCCACTTTGTGGAGAATGTTGTATTTCCGTAGCAGTTCCTTGATATTGCGGTTGACCACTTTGTGGAGAATGTTGCATTGGCGTAGTAGCTCCTTGATATTGTGGTTGACAAAGTGGGATCCTGCATCACTTATGATGGCATGGGGAGTGCCAAAACGAGTGAAAATATATTTCTTCAGGAACTGGGAGACTACCGCCGCATCACTTGCAGCGCATGCTATTGCCTCTACCCACTTGGAGACATAATCGATGGCTAATAAAATATAATGTTTACCATTCGAAGTGGGGAATGGTCCCATGAAATCAATCCCCCATACGTCAAATAATTCAAGCTCCAAGATAGTGTTCATTGGCATTGCATGCTTCCATGAAATGTTACCTATGCGTTGGCACCAATCACACTTCATTGCATAGTCAGCCGCATCCTTGAATAATGTAGGCCAAAAGAATCCACTCTGCAAAACTTTGGTTGCGGTGCGCTGCCCTCCAAAGTGCCCACCATATGGGGAGTCGTGGCACTGCGATAATATGCGTTGTTGAGCAACATTTGGTATGCATAATCGAAAGATCTGGTCTGCACCTCTTTTATACAGATTTGGCTCATCCCAATAATAGTGTCTACATTCATGCTTGAGCTTCTTTTGTTGGTGGTAGGTGTAATCTTTAGGAAATTGCTTGCAAACCAAATAATTGACTATGTTCGCATACTAGGGAAATTCTTCTATATGGAACAGCTGCTCATCTAGGAATACGGAACTCACCTCAGACTCGTTGCGATCAACCTCAGAATTTTCCAGTCTAGACAAGTGATCCGCAACTTGATTCTCTATCCCCTTCCGGTCAATTATTTCTATATCAAATTCTTGAAGGAGGAGAACTCATCTGATCAACATCGGCTTTTCGTCCTTCTTTGTCATTAAGTATTTGATTGCCGAGTGATCAGTGTGGATGAGTACCTTTGTTCCCAACAGATATGCCCGAAATTTTTCCAATGCAAAAATTACAGCCAAGAGTTCTTTCTCTGTGGTGGTATAATTTGTCTGAGCAGGGTTTAATGTTTTACTCGCATATGTGATGAGATGCAAGATTGTTTTTCTCTTTTGCGCTAAAGCTGCTCCCATCACATACCCGCTTGCGTCGCACATGATTTCAAAAGGAAGTGTCTAATCTGGCGCAATCAATACGGGTGTCGTAATCAGCACATCTTTCAAAACTCTGAATGCGTTGAGGCAATTGTTGTCAAACTCAAATTTTCTATCAGCCTCTAACAACACACTCCATGGTTGTGCTAAAAAAGTCTTTGACAAATCGTCTGTAGAATCCAACGTGCCCCAAGAAGATTCGTACAGCCTTCATGCTAGTTAGAGGTAGAAGTTTTTCAATTGCTTCGATCTTTGCTTTGTCCACCTACAACTCATCCCAGGAGACCTTATGTCCCAACACTATGCCCTCCTTTACCATGAAATGACATTTTTCCGAGTTGAGCACCAGATTCGTCTCTTCGCATCTTTTCAGTATCTTCTCCAAATTGGCTAGACAGACTTCATAAGTATTCTCATAAACAGAGAAGTCATCCACAAATATTTCCACTGAGTCCTCAAGATAATCTGAAAAGATGGCCATCATGCACCTTTGGAATGTGTGTGGCGCATTACAGAGGCCAAACAGCATACGGCGAAAAGAAAATGTCCCATATGGGCAGGTGAATGTGGTCTTGTCTTGATCTTCCGGAGCTATCATAATTTGGTTGTATCTGGCATAACCATCCAGGAAGCAGTAAAAATCATTTCCAGCTAGACGGTCTAGCATCTGGTCGATGAATGGTAGAGGGAAATGATCTTTCTTTGTGGCCACATTCAGCTTGCAGTAGTCCATGCATATGCGCCATCCAGTGATGGTCCGCTGCGATATTAATTCGTTGTGTTCATTCGGGACTACCATCATGCCGCCCTTCTTCGGCACACACTGCATGGGGCTGACCCACGTGCTATATGCTATAGGATATATAATGCTCGCATCTAGCCATTTGATAATCTCCTTCTTGACGACCTCCTTCATCGCAGGGTTAAATCTGCATTGATGTTCAATTGTTGCTTTGTGGTCATCTTCAAGACGAATGCAGTGCATGCAGTACGCAGGGCTAATTCCTCTAATGTCAGCGAGCGTCCAGCCAATTGCTCGCACATGCTTCCTTAGAATGCTCATCAACACATTCTTCTGGTCTTCGTTGAGTGCAAAAGAAATGATAACTGGCAGCTTTTCATTCTGCCCCAAAAATGCGTACTTTAAATGGGTTGGTGGCTCCACTAAGGAAGGTTGCGTTGTTTTTCATTGATCTGTTTCTGTGGCTCTACTTCTTTCTTTGCGATCATCTATTCTTCCTTGTTTGTTATTATTATGATCGTATTACAGGCAACAACGGATGCGTTGGCATCCTCTTCTTCATTTTCTTCATCAAACTTTTCTTCTTCAATCGAATTCTGGTCATCATCAGAGTCATGCAGGTCTTCTTCATCCGAAAACTTCATGGCACGAAAACTTTTCTTCTTCATGTTAAACTTGAGATTCTGTCTGTTGATACTCAAAGTGGTTTCCCCTTTATGCACATCAATTTGAGCACGATCCGTTGATAGAAAAGGTCACCCCAGAATGATGGGCACATCTTTGTAGGCCTCGTAATCTAAAATGATGAAGTCAGCTGGCAGGATAAATTTGTCAATGGTTATCAGCACATCCTTCACCTTTCCCTCTGGATGCATCAGAGATCTGTCGGCCAGTTGGAGAGTCACTGTTGTGGGCACAAGTTGCCTTACATTCAATTGTCTAAAGATTGACAGAGGCATCAAATTTATGCTGGCTCCCAGGTCACACAGGGCTTTCCCGATGTACAGTCCTCCTATGGAGCAAGGAATGGTAAAGCTCCCAGGATCGCTCATCTTTGGTGGAATTATTGATTTGGAACTTTGCGTTAACGCCACCGTGGAAAATTTTTCAGCTCCTCTCTTCTTAGTTACCATATCCTTCAGAGACTTGGCGTGGGCAGGCATTTCCTCAATCACTTCACTGAAAGGATTATTAACATGTAATTGCTTTAACATAGATAAGAAGCATTGGTACTGTACCTCTTCGTTCTTTTTCTTCCTTAGTCTCTGCGAGAAAGGGGGTAACTGAACTTTCACGATTCCCGTTTCAGTTGGCTTTGAGGTCGACGCAACCTCCGGTTCTACTGCTTATTTTTCTCTTTCTTCTTCTTATGTCACCGCAATCTTAGAATCAGTCGCAATGGAAGTCGTTCGACTAAGCTTCTTCTTTTCTCCCTCCACAATCTTCCAACTGCACAATGTTACAATCTAACATTGCTTCTTACCTGATCCCCTCGGGTTGCCTGGAAGTTCAGTTGAACTTGGCAGAGCCCCTTGTGATCTACTCTTCAGCTCACTCGCAATTTGGCCCATCTGTAATTCAAGATTACGGATGGATGTAGCCTGACTTTGAAGCACAATTTCGTTTTTCTCTATGTATTGCTTCAATAAGCTCTCCAAAGAGGAGGATTGCGGTGGTTGTTGTGAGCTACTTGCTTGATTGCTCGGTTGACCATTGTTGCGAGAGAAAAATCCTGGTGGCCCTACTTTCTACGCCACAGGTTGGAAATTTTGTTGTCGATTCTTCCAAGCAAAATTGTGGTGGTTTCTCCACCGGGGTTTGTAGGTATTCGAAAAGGGATTATTTTTTACAAAGTATACAGATTGTGGAGTTTGCGGGCAATCTTCCATCGCATGCCCATCACCGCAAGTCGCACACCTTGTGGTGTTTTGACTGATTGCGTTGATTTTCCCAGTTTGCGTTGTTGGGCTGCTGATCGCAATTCCTTGGATTAAATTCATCATTGCGGTCATCTGGTTTTGTAGTGAAGCAATAGCACCATTATTTGCATCAGTGTCTTTGAGTCTCAATCTCTGGTCACTCTCTCTCCAATCTTCATGGTTCTTAGAGATGCGATCCAAGATATTCTTCGCTTTGTCATATGTTTTATCAAGTAGACCACCAGTGGTTGCCGTATTAGCAGCGGTCTATGAAGCGGGATTCAAACCATGATAAAAAAATCTCCATTTAAAGGTAGTCTGGTAACCCATTATGTGGACAGTCCTGGACCAACCTCTTAAACCTTGCCCAGGCATTGCTGAGCGATTCGTCCATGTCTTGTTCAAAATTTATGATAAGTTTCCTTCATCTGGTGGTCTTGGTAGGTGGAAAATACTTCTTCATAAATTTCTTCACTACTTGTTCCCAAGAAGTGATCTCTCCCGGCTCGAGAGAATATACCCATTTCCTAGCCTGATCACAGAGACAAAATGGGAACAACGTTAGTCGCACCTCTTTGGTAGAGATGTTCGAGAACACAAAAGTATTGCAGATTTCAATAAAGCTTCGGAGGTGGGCGTGCGGGTCCTCGCCACGCCTTCCTTCGAATTGACCTGCAGTCTAGATCATCTGGAACATCACCAGATTCATTTCGAATCGGATTCCATCGAGGGCAGGCCTCATGATTCCTGGAGAGAAATCATAGACGTTTGGTGATGCATAGTCCCTAATGGGCCTATTGTGATCGTTTGCCAACAGAATTGGATTCTCCATGACATTGTTATCATTTGGTGCTCCATTTTCAGGCTGCTCTACCATTTCTTCCTTATCTGATTGTGGTTGTTGTTGGCGGTCTCTCAATCTCCTTATAAATGTCCTCTCAATCTCTGGGTCATAATTCGCCAGAGATTGAGAGTCTACAAAGAAATCAGAAAAAATACCGTTAGCAAACTATTTTGCCGAAGTCCTCGGCAACAGCGCCAAAAACTTGATGCTTGGTTTTATGAAGTGGAAATGTGGATGCTATGCGCTGATGAAATTGCGTTGTGCATTCAAGTTTCCCCAGCGAAATCCAAGTGTAAATTCCTCTGAGTTTCCTGGTAAGTCCAGGATCGAACATAAGGACTTGTGAAAACAGATTGCATTGGTAATTTTTATGAAAGTCTTGCGGTAACCAAATAAATAAATTATTGGTGTGTTGTTGATTGCGTTAATGAAGAAAATAAACAAAATGCGACGGATTTGAGGAAAGACAGTTGTGTGATAAATGCAATGAGTATGCGATGAACGGGTTGAGAAGATCTTTAGCTAGCGTTACTTGGGAATGCGTCAGACTATGTGATCATGCTACTACCATGCACAGCAAGTCATTTTCCAATGCAAATGCAATGCTCCTAAGTATAGAACGCATGTGTTGAATGCAAAAGTGTCCATAGAGCTTATCCCTAAGTCTCTACTCTTGTCCTATGTGATGATGTCAAATGCATGAAAGCAAGATGACCGCATACAATCCTATCCTATCTCTAGGATGCATGCGAAGCATTGATAACAAATAGTGCTCATTCCTAAGCTTCTATCTCTTGATTATGCATTCTAATCTGACTCTCCTGAACCTAGATTCTAACCTGACCTTCCCAAGTCTAGATCCTGTCCTTAGACTACCCTCTCGAGTATCTCTAATGGACGAATGAAGCATACATAATACAAGATAATCGCATAGCATGAAGATTCCCTAGTTGTGTTATCTAAATGCTTCTCAACCCATTCAACTAATTTAACTACTCATGCGTAAATAACAGAGAGTGTACAGATATAGAGAAATAGATTCCATTTCAGTAAATGAGTGAAGTAAGAAATGACAATGGAAGTTAAAGGTAGAGAGCTTGGTATCAATTCCTTGCTGACCAAGACTTTTACACTGTAATCTCTATTCGGTTCTAAAGATGTTCCCGCTTCCATAGGCGTCGGCCCTCTCTCTGTCCTTGAAGCTTCTGACGTTTTCCCAAGCTTACTGGAATGATTTATCGGCACAACCTCCTCCCTCACGTCCACCTCAAAATAAAAGAAAAGTATGAACACGGACGTGCGTATGAACTTCAAACTTAAAGAATGGTGAACCCCTTCTCTGAAGGCTGCCTCTGATATTTATAGACGTCCAAGGTGAATGGCGACTTCTCTCTCATGATTGTACATATGGGACGACTTTAATTCCTGACTGATGCACCGAATATTTGTCACCAAAAAGCTTAATGTACTTTGTGATCGTTATCGGTTGTCAACTTAATTCGAATTCGACTAGCATCAGCTTTCTGTCTCATTGCGATTAATTAGCCTTTCACCTAGATGCGCCCACCATGTTGCACTGACCAAGTTGCGGCGATCCTTCTCAGGCGAATGTATGCGAGCACAATCATCGCAAGCCTTAAGGTGAAGTTGTGCTCGACCAATGATTTCCTATGATCGCAATTCTTGCATTGCGTCAACGCATATTCTGCACAAAAATACAAAAATCAACTATTCTAATACGATGATCACATGCGACCGCAATATTATGAAATTGATGCCTAATGACACAAATTAACATATTTTATCAACGCAATCCAATATTGTTTAAGAACTTAGCACTATGATAACGTGCATTTCTGCCCGTTATCAGCTATATGCAGAAATCCTTCTTGAGCAGATATTTGCGAGCACAAATCACCGCAAAGCCTTGCGGTAACGCTGCGCTCGACCGTTGATTTCTTGTGATCGCACTTTTCGTCTTGCGTCAACACATATTTTACACAGAAATACACAAGTTAACTGTTTTTATGCGATGGACGCATGCGACCGCAATGTTATGAACTTAATACTTTTTGGATGCAATCTAACATATTTTATCAATGCAAACCTTCATTGTTTAATAACTTAGTATTGTAATAACGTGCATTTCTGCCTGCCCGTTATCACACCCCAAATTTAAACAATGCTTGTCCTCAAACATAAGCTAAAGATTTCCTTTAGAAAGTCGACCACAATCTCTTTTCTTAGATTTCTTAAAGATACTTCATTCAAATCCTATACACCAAAATTTCCTTAATTTTTATTCAAGTCTCTTCTTAAAATATTTCTAAGACCTAGGGACCGCAAGTTTAACATTCAAAAAGACTTTACTAGATTCCCTGACATCGCATGATTTATTTCAAAAAAACTTTTCCACTGGGGTGTTAATTGATTTTTATCCTTGCATATTTTTTACATTATTATTTTTTTCTGACCTTGGGCTGATTCAAGTGCCTCGCCTTCGTTTTGGCTTGCCCCCACGTGTGTCATACGACATCCAACTACAAGCAAGGCGCTCTTTCCCAGACTAAACTCGTACCTACTAGGCAGCGGAGTTGCGGTCATTTATTTATGCATTGATCCTGGCAACTTACTTTCGTTTTGGCTTGCCCCCACGTGTGTCATGAGGACATCCAACTACGGGTAAGTGTCCTTCACAACTTAACTCTTATCAACATGGGTTTCCCCATTTCATTGGTAGTGGAGTTGTTATTCACAAAATTTTCCCACTTCTTTTTTAGAGCTAAAAATAGCAAGGTCAAAAATAAATACCCCGCCCCCAAATTTAAAATGCGGCAATGTCCTCATTACCAATAGATTGAAAGAAGTCATGCGATGTTCGTAGAAAGCTACGTAAAGAGTCAGTTTGAAAGAAAGCTAACAGACCACTAACTTCTAGAAATATTTCATGAGGTGACTGTCCTAAAATTAAGTTGACTCTAGTATATACGAAAAAAAATAGAAGCATGTGTTTCATCATTGAAATCATAATTGGCAAAGAGAAAGCATGCGGTGATTTGCTAAATTTATCAATGTTAAATGATTGTGGTAATCAAAGAGGATGCAGTGATAAAACTTTCAAAATTAAAATGCGATGCGATAGTGCAGAATTTGGAATAAAGTCAAGGAAGAATACAACCCCCAAATTTGCGCTATCGCCTGCATTGTTTGTTGACGCATCCTGCTTTGTGGCGATCTTCTTCTTTTGGATTGCAGTGACGGAATAAAGTAGTTGCATCTTCTTCTTTTGGACGCAATCTAACATATTTTATCAACGCAAACCTTCATTGTTTAATAACTTAGTACTATAATAACGTGCATTTCTGCATGTTATCAATGCCTAGTCCCCGAATCTTTAGCCAAAGACAAATACCAACTGACATCCTTATCTTGCTTTATTTGAAATATAGATTGAATATTAGTTTGACCAAAATCCAACAATACTGATAAATCTATTGAAACATCCAACTGAATTTCACCCAATATCAAACTAACTAAACCATTGAAGTCTATCATATCATCAAAAAAAACTCCAACAACACTATAATTCTCATAAGAATTGTAATGAGTCCACTGTCCACCATAAAAAACGACTACATGAATATTAACCATAGTATCAATTTACTGCAATAAAAGGAAAAAAAGATTGTATAAGAAAGATGTTAATGTGTATATAGATTTATCACTGATAGACAGTGATAAAGTGTTATCACTGTCTATCAGTAATAGAGAATGATAGAGCTCAATCACAGTATCAATCACAGTATATCACTGGAGATAGAGCTCAATCACTATTATAGCGACTGCTAGAGCTCTATAACTATCTATCACTTTGTATCACTGATAGATAGTGATAGATGTCTATCACTGTCTATTAATGATAGACAATGATAGAGCTTAATCACAGTATATCAAGCACGGTATATCACTAGTGATAGAGCTCAATCACTGTTATAAAGAGTGATAGAATTCTATCACTTTCTATCGGTGATAGAACTATATCACTGTCTATCACTGATAGAAAATGATATAACTCTATCACTTTGTATAACTTATAGACAGTGATAGATGTGTATCATTGTCTATCAGTAGTAGATAAATGTTCGCATCCATACAAAGTCACACAAAAAACTATCTATCTGCGGGGAAGAAGCCATAGATGGATGGCACTACACGATGGTTTAGCACGCAAGGATGCATCGAGTATCCAATACCACACGATCATCTAGCAAGCGAGCATCTACACGATCATTCAGCCAACACAATACGATCGTGTAAAAAACTCTACATGATCGCGTAGCATTAGCTATACGATCGTTTAGCAAATGCTACACGATCATGTAGTAAACTCTACATGATCGCATAACAAAAGCTATCCGATCGTTTAGCTTTAGCTACACGATGCGGCAACCTCTATTTCGTCTTCTCCATCGAAACGCATTGTAACCCTTCTTCTGAAGCCTCACAAGCGACTCAAAATTTAACAAAGACAGACTCAATTGTAAATTATTGCCCAAAAACACAAGGGCCCTTACAAATTAACTTTGTAAAATTTTTTTAAAAAAAAGCCTTAAAACGAGAATTATATCTCGAAACATCCATAAAAAATTCATCCATAAACATTTATCACATAAACGCAATGCAGATAAAAAAAACCCACCAGTAATGTAAACGAATTCGATGAATAAACGTACACTTACAAACACAAAAAAATAGAAGGAAAAAAGCGTACCGTGGTCGAGGAAGAATTTTGATGAAGAAGATCGGCGAGGAAGAAGATCACGGTGTTGAGAAGGAGAATGGGCAAGGAAGAAGATCACGGCGTTCGATGAGGAAGAAGGAAAAATAGCATTCAGCGAGGAAGAAGATCAATGTGTTCGACGAGGAAGAAAGAAAAACAGAGTTCAACGAGCACAGTGTCACAATCGCACTTTCAAAAGCTTCACTTAGCGATTGTACGACACTTGTTCCTACTCACGAACAAGTCAGCCGATTCGAATACAGAACGCCAAGGGCACACTGGGTGCCTCTCGCAATCTCCACCCCCATTTTAGAGAAAACAGTTTTAGAAAACAAGTTTGGAGAAAAGGTTTTCACAAACAGTTTGAATGTAAGAATAGAGAAGAGAAAGATTGTAGTAGGCTAGAAAGTAATAGCAACAACAACAGCTTTATAACATACTACTCTGGGTATGAGGAAGTGATGGTTAGTCTTATCCCCATATAGTGCATTCTAAACAAAAACACATCCACTACCCTTGTATATGGAAATGAGCGAGTAGTCACCCACTAAGAAAAGTACATATAAAACTAACTACCTAGCAAAAGAAAATACATAGGATGAAAGCATAGTAAAAAGAGGTAAAGGTGGACATGCGGTCATAGCAACACGCCCAGGACAAGCATGACCATGACATTCTCCCCCACTCAATTGGTTGACGTCCCCATCAACCGACTCTGCTCGAACTTAGCATATTGTTGAGCAGCTTCCTTCGAGGCCTTTCATGCGCTCCCACCGAACTTCTCTGTCTTGGAGGCTTCTCCACTTCTCTAAGAAGTCTTCCCAGCTTAGTTCTGGTCTTTTCTCTCTGTCACTTCTTCCCACAAGTCTCTCATTGGCTTCTTCTCCAGCCATTCTCTTCGTTTTGGCCTGCGGATGGGTCACCACCCTACATCTCTCCTCGGCATGGTTGGGATGATAGGGTTTCAGTCTACTTACGTGGATGACAGGATGAAACTATCCACGATGGTAACTGCACCCAATTAGAGGTTTTTCCAACCCTTTCGATGACTTCCACCAGTCCTCTAAAGCTGCTCATAAGGCGATGTTCTCTTTGCCATCAACTTTGAAACTGTCCCAGGCACAAATTTACTCGAACCCAGTCTCCTGGTAGGAACTCTCAGTGTCTGGGCTTCCTTCCCCTCCTTCTCATCCTCTTTGAAGTCGGGGACTTGTGTAAACTATCCGGCTCAACAACATGACATTGTTCTAAGACACGTAAAATGTCTTGAGGGGCCTTCTCTTCCGTGGTTTTGACTGACTCGTGAGTAAAGTCCTTCTCTAACTGGAGGGTTGAGATCATCCTTATCCCATTCGGCCGTTTGATCTCGGCATGCACAACGATGGGTATAGACCCGGTGATCACTAAACACTTGGTGTGGGTATCGGTATTACCTTGTGCTCAAGCAAGAACTCCATTCCCAACACCACATCAAAGTCATCCATCTTAACGATCACGAAATCGGCAGGACCACTTCAGTCCCCCAACTTTACAACTATCCTCTTTGCCATTCCTATAATCGACAAGGCCTCAAAGTTCATTGCTTTCATTTTACCTGTGCCTCCTTCCCAACGAAGATTCAACCGTCTGGCTTCTGTTTCAGACATAAAATTATGGGTGGCCTCTAAATTGACCATGGTACTTTTGGCCGATCTATAGTTGACCCAAGCATCAACATACATCAGTCTGCCTCCGTGGGATCCCTTTACTTCTCCTACATCCTTCTGAAGGGCAGCTAAAACTCTCAGGGCCCCAACCCGTGGGGTTCTATCTTCCTCTGCTTGCACATCCTCGTCTTCTACCTGAACAGTTTTGCCTTTCCAGTTTGAAGCTAATGAGGCTTAGAGAGCATTAAAGGCTGCTCGTTTCGGACATTCACTCGCCTTGTGCGATCCCTTGCATATATAACAGAATAAGGGCCGATAAAAATTCTTCTGATTCTGCCCTCGCCACGTATTTCCAGTCGTCTGTTGAGGGGTTCTACTATCCCCATTATTGTCTTTATCTCCTCCACTGTTTCTCGATGAGCTCGAACCATTGTTCTTTCTCCTCCTATTAGGGGATCTCGAGTGTTGCCTCATTTCTTGAGATTCATCAATCAAGTCAAATAACCGTCCAGCCACTGTGTATGCGGCTGGGAGATCCTATATTCTCTACTCATACAGTTTTGTTTTTGCCCACGGTTTAAGGTCCTCGACAAAACGGAAAATTGTCTTTTTTGGACATATCTCTTGTTGGGATTGGTGTCCTAATTCTCCTGGAGTCTTGTTGTTTTGTAAAGATACACATTGTTTAATGAATAAAATAATTGTTATTTAATTCTAGCATTTACTCATATCTAATAAACAAGCTCCTTGGTTATCTTATGTGAACTTAAGCATGTATATGTGATATATAAGTGGACCATGCATTAAGTGATAACCTAAATAGGTCTGTAGTATAAAAATTAAGGTGGGATACCTGATCCTGGTGACACTATGGATACGACCCGCTTTATAGAGGTTTGCAAGTGTTGTAAACTACTACAGATGGTTGATCCTAACCATTCATGTGGAGACGTACGAGCGGGGGTGTCCTATTCAAAGAGTTTGTATAAGACCTGGACCACGAGATGACTAGACTCTGTATTTAACGCCGTTGATACTAGAGACTTACATCTCACCTAAACTACCATAGGTGACACGACCTCAATCCTAATTGTTTTGGGAACTCTTGCCTTTGAGGGCAGTTCTTTGATTAGTATGGGTGAGAGTAGCCATATTGTCAACTCAACATGCCTACCTTTTTGGGGACTTGTATGATCTGGGAGTTAGGAACTCAATCCACAAGATGGAATTCACTCATTTCCTGAAGTAAGGATAAGTAGAGAGATTGCTCCCTTAAGGACTAATTTCGGGGCTTGAACATAGTGACCATAGCTTCTCTTTGGAAGAGAAAACTCAATCATAGTAGGACTATGACTTATGTTCATTAGAGGAATCAATGGTACTTAAGGAGACAGATGTAACTACTGGGGCATAATAGTTATAGGCCCAGCTGTACTTACGAGCGATCTGTGAAGGGTTGCCACACTGCTGATTGGTTAAGATGGACACATAATATATTTGTGGTAAGGAGAGGCTGTCGGTCTTTAGTGGAGTGTCTGGCAATTAACGGATGGTGGATCCCGTGACTAAAGAGTTTAGTTAGTTATTCACGTACCGTTGGAGTTTCGAGCTACAGGTTCATGAGGTCCCCTTGGTAGCTCAATGGATTCAGTTGAGGATCAGTTCTTGGTGTTGATTTGAAATGTTCAATTTGACAAGAGGTATTTTGATTATATATGATATAATCGGTATGATGTATGAGATACATCTAGTGGAGGATTGATGTAAATGAGATTTACATTAAGTACCATGGAATAGAAAAAGAACTATAGTTTATATGTTTCATAAGATGAAATATTAATACTATAGGTTAAAAATATAGTATGATAAGTTAGTTATCATTTATATTTATAATATATTAATTATTGGATAATTAATTATTTTTCTTTAATAACCAAGTGAGTGGGTGATTATTGGATTCATGGTAACCATGAGTTTAAAAGGAAAATGGTTTTATTAATTTTAGTATGATTTACAAAACACTGAAAAGTTTTTGTAAAAAGTTTTTTGAGTTTCTCTCTGGCACAAAAGAAACTCACATAGTCGTCAAGTAAATAAGGATTTGCTAAACGACGGCTAGGGTGAGCTAAACGATTGTGCAGTGGCAAGCTAAATGATCACACAGTATTTACCAAACGATCATATAGTTTTGCTAGACGATCGCTTGCCCAAAGTAAACGATCATGTAGTGTCTATAGGCGACAGACCGAGCTAAACGATGAGCTAAACGATCACATAGTTTTTGCTAGACGATCACATAGCTTTATATAAACAATTGGGCATCGACCTATACGATAGATCTCCACCATCTCCCACTTGCCCAGTCGAGTACACGATCGGTGTTTTCTCCTTCGTCTGCCTTATACCAAGTCCGAACAGAGCCCACCCTCTGGATTCTCACACCGAGAATACCAAGGTAGCCTTGTTGGTGGTGTCATACTCCACTCAACATCGTCGAGGTTTTCTGGAGGTCGTTCGTGTTGTTGCTGAGGAGTTCGTGAACGAGGCGATCATTGAGGAGAGTGCGAAGAGTTCGTGCTGTTGCGGTCGTGTAGATCGAGCGTTCGAGGTTGCTGTTGTTCGAGCAGTCGTGCGCAAAAGAGCGTGGAGACACATCTACCAATGTTCGTACAGTTTTTCCCTTTGTGCATTTGTAGTTATTCATGTTGTAATTTCTGAATTATTTGTATAACCGCTTATTTGAAGTCGACTGTAAAAGTATTGTTCATTCATGATTGTGATTTGGAATTATCTTTCTTCCGCTACTCATGGAAATCGCGAATCCGATTTCCTTCATCTCTTATGTCCAACATCAATCCGGAAAATTGTTTCACGTAGTCCCTAATAATATCAATATGTTTCAATTCCCGTAGCTTGCATCTTGCCAAAATCTCAACATTTTCGGGGAAGAACTGAGAACGCAACTCTTGTTTCAGTCTCTCCCACGTGTCGACGGTACACCGACCCTTTTGGACGTCCATGAAACAGAACCTTCACCATAACTTGGCATCCTCTGATAGGTGCATCCTCGCTAGGGTGATCTTCAACTTTTTAGTTGTTGTGTTCGTAGCCCTGAAGTACTGTTCCATGTCAAAGATAAAATTTTCTAGTGCCTTTGCTTCGCAAGCCCCACAGAAGGGATTAGACTCGAGTACTTTTACCCTGTTGAATTGGGCTGCACCCCCAACTGGGGCTTGATTTCCCATCGCTCTCATAGTGAGGTTAACTTTTGCACTAATGTCCGTAATCTCTGTTCAGAAGACATCGATGGTGGCTCGAAAGTCCTCGGACATTTCAGTCACCATCTGAATGATCGCTCTCTACGAGCTATCTAGTTCTTTGACACACTCTTCTATCGAGGCAACAGAGCCCGATGAACCATCCTCATGCTTGAGAGGCCCACCCATCGTAGTTTTTGCCTCTAGGGTCTCAACCCTTGTCAACAATTCCCTGATGGGCATCCCGTCTAAACGGCCAGCCACCGCATCAATTTCATCGACCTTGTCACCGACTTCCTGTAACCGAGTCTCTAGGAACTGAACCTGATCAGGGACTTCTATTAAATAGAGTATTTGCTCTTCAATCTCGACCAATCGGTCAACATGGGACTTGTCCAACTGCTTCGTAGCAGACATGGTCACAACTTCTCAACTCTACGAGCCGACTTGGCTCTAATATTAACTGTCACAATCGCGCTTTCAAAAGCTTCACTTAGCGATTGTGCGACACTTGTTCCCACTCACAAACAAGTCAGCCAATTCGAATACGGAATGTCGATGGCACACCGAGTGCCTCTCTCAACCTCCACCCCCGTTTTAGAGAAAACAGTTTTAGAAAACGGGTTTGGAGAAAAAGTTTTCGCAAACAATTTGAATGTAAGAATAGAGAAGAGAAAGATTGTAGTAGGTTAGAAAGCAATAGCAACAACAACAGCTTTATTAACATACTACTCCGGGTATGAGGAAGTGATGGTTAGTCTTATCCCCATATAGTGCATTCTGAACAAAAACACATCCACTACCCTTGCATATGGAAATGGGCTAGTGGTTACTCACTAAGAAAAGTTCATATAAACCTAACTACCTAGCAAAAGAAAATACATAGAATGAAAGCATAGTAAAAAGAGGTGGAGGCAGACATGCGGCCATGAGTAACACGCCCTGGACAAGCATGAATGTGACAGCGGCAAATCTTATTTGAAGAAAAGGTAAATCAGCGAGGAGGAAAATCATGGTGTCGAGAAGGAGAATAAGCAAGGAAGAACATCAATACGGTGTTTGTAATTTGAGAATGGCGAGGAGGAAAATCACGGCATCAACGAGGAAGCAGAGTTCAGCGAGCGAACGCGGCAAACGAAATTTCAAGAAAAGGAAAATCGGCGAGGAATAAGTATATTTTTGGTAATTTAGAAAAAAGGAAAAATGGAATTTTTTTTTGGCTATAAATTGAAAATATTTTTGTTTTTTTTTTTCTTATTTATAAGAATTCCCCATAAATGAATACATATACCACGGTATATATCAAGTTTCCGACAAAAGCTATAAAAAAGTACGTATATCATATTATATAAAAAATAGGAAAAAATAAAGTTCATCTTCAAATGGGGGTTCATAATATATAACCCTCCATCTTCATGTCTTCTTCTTCATCCATGGCCGCTATGGATCTCTCTCCTCATCGTCATCGACATGATTTGCTCGTCCCGTCGTGTCATCGATCGAATCTGCTCAACCCATCACTGTCAATTCGCCCCACATTATACGCACCATCGATTTGTCCTAAGTCGTTCATGTCACCTCGTGTTGAGCCATCAATTCACCCCACATCGTCGTCTACCGCCTACAACTCACATCGACGGAAAGAGAAAAGAGAGGGAAGAGGAAGAAATAGGTGCGAATTATGGGAGAGAGAATATATGAAATATATTATTGTGGGAGAGAGAACATATGCATGGGGGAGAGAGAACATATGCATGGGGGAGAGAGAATATGCATGGGGAAGAGAAGTATACATGGAGGAGAGAGAAATACATAAATAAATAATTTTTATGTATATACATATATTATATATAACATAGGTGATGACTAAATTATAAATAACCACTGATATTAGTAAAATATGGAGGCCAATAAGTATTTTTTATAAAAAATGAAATGTTCAAGACATACGTAATATTTGTCTATTCTTAAGGCCTTTTATGTAGAAATCCATATTATTTATTTATCTTTCTATGTAGCAAAGAGAAATATAACCCCATTTAATCCTAAGGACCACTTAACAATATTTCTCAAAACATGGGCTCAAAAGGTCCATTTCAAAAATTGAGGGACCAAATGAACCTATAGCTAAAAACTCAAAGACTAAAAAGGTAATTTTCCTATTGAAAATAATTTATATCAAAAGAGTTTAAATAAAAATGATATTTTTGAAAAACATTTTTATCTCTAATCAATCCAAATAAATCCTTGGTTTTTCATTTTCAATTTTTAACAATTAAGCCTATAAATGATAAGAAACTTAGAGAAAATAAACTTAATTTTCAAAACAAAAAACTAAAAATAAAACAATTACTAAATATGGCCTAGATCGTAATGCTTTTAAACTTGAAATTTGTACTCTTTTGGTTCCTAATCATTTTGATCTCCAATGTTTCAAAATGTCTATTTTAATATTTAGACTTAAAAAATAATTTTTATCTTTACTATATTATTGGTCTACTAGTAATCACCTGTTAAATGATTGACACTAACCAATATGACTTGAAATTAACATGCTAGTACACATACTCAAAATTATCTCACTAGTTTGTTACAAACAGAATCAAAATAGACTAAAATAGTTTTTTTTAAAAAAAATACAAAATTTAAAGACTGAAATGAAAATTTAAAAGTATATGAACCAAAATAGAACAAATTCGAAAGTTCAAAAACTAAAATGAAGCTTTTGATAGTTTATGGATCAAAATAGAACAAACATCAAAGTAGAAATTCGTCAATTGAATTTAAACAACTAAAAGTATTGAGATCTACATCCTCGTAGAAAAATAAAGAGAAACTAAAGTGTAGCCTCTAGTACAACACTTTGATTCAAGGTAATATTGACAAAACAAGGTTCTTGGTTCAAGCTTTGATTGTTCTTATCGAGTATCTGAGAATGCAAATAATGTCAACCCACTGGTTGAAGCTGATTTATCTTTTTATCTGAGAAGCCATCCATGGCAATGCCTTCATTTTCTGCAAAAAATCCAGGTTGTTTTGGTTGCAACAAAGGAATTTTACACCCTAACATCATAACTACCAACGACATCGTGGGTCGATCATTGGGCTGTTGTTGAACACACAACAAACTGATATTGATACATCTCAATACCTCTGAGAAATTGCAGGTTTCTTGAATTGTGTCATCAATCAATTCTCCTGGATTTCCCCCTTTCCATAATTGCCATGCCTATCAGTATAAGAAAGCATATTATTCCTAACCAATAATATTAGAAGAATGCTAATAAGCAAATTAATTCTAGGCTTACATAACCGATGAGATTTTGGTCATTCGAGTGACGAAATCCCCGGCTTCTTTTTCCACTAATGATCTCCAACAACAGAATGCCATAACTAAATGTATCGGATTTTATTGAGAACTGTCCATCAAAAGCATATTCTGGGGCCATATATCCACTGTTGAAAATAGAAATTTCTAAAAACTTATATCAACCAAACACAAACGTAACATGTTAGAGGAAGATAGCAAGAGTACTTACTAGGTTCCAACTACTCTTATTGTCTCTCCTTCGGTCTGATCCCCTCCACAAGTTTTAGCAAGACCAAAATCAGAGATTTTTGGATTCATATTCATATCAAGTAAAATGTTACTTGCTTTTAAATCTCTATGTATAATCCTCAATCTAGAATCTTGATGAAGATACACAAGTCCTCTTGCAATCCCACAGATAATGTGATACCGTTGCGACCAGTTTAATAGTTGACGTCGCCTTTCATCTGTCCATTTCAAACTTACTCAATCCAACTATGTCAACTTGAAAGTGTAAGACCAACGTTTTGATCAAAACATAATATATTTTGATTAATGGGACAAACTAGAAAATTTCAAAATTTAAGAGATTTTTACCAAATATAAAGAAATCCAAACTTTTGTTTGGCATGTACTCGTAAATTAGCATTTTCTCATCTCCTTGAATGCAGCAACCAAGAAGTTTTACAAGATTTCGATGTTGAAGCTTTGCAGTTAGGATTACTTCATTCTTGAACTCATTCGTTCCCTGTCCAGAGCTCTTTGAAAGTCTCTTCACAGCAATATCTTGTCCATCTGCAAGCTTACCCTGAAAATTCAAAGTTTCCTAAAATTTCTGATTTGAAAGGAATAAGAAGTTTTAATTATAAACGTGGCAAAATTACCTTATATACTGGTCCAAAGCCACCTTCTCCAAGCTTATTTTCAAGTGAGAAGTTATTAGTGGCACTATTTATCAAGGATAAATCAAACAAGGGAAGCTCCAAGTCTTCAGCTTCTAATTCCTCATGGCCATCTGAAATTGGCAAGCTTTGTCAATGTTGACATTTATATAGAGGACTAAACAGTAAAATGGGTTATTTCTATTGATGCTGGCAAAAAAATGGAACTTTCTTGTGGGGGGAGGGGAAGAAACAATAAGGAAAAAAAGTTAAGGATCTAGTTAGCTCCTTGTTGAATAGTGAAATCAACATGATGCAAAAAGATTTTAAGGGAAATTATCTATTCACTTCTGTTAAGTGTTGGTACAATTAAATTTACCATAACCCATTAGCTTAAGTTTTTGGATCAATGAGTGGTTTAAGATGGTACGAGAGCAAGAATCTTGTGTTAAACCCCCCCCCCCCATAATATTGAATTTCACTTATTGGGTCTTCTACAAATTTTCAACTAGCAAGTAAGGGGAGTATTAAAGTGTTGATATAATTAAATTTATCATAATCTATTAGCTTAAGCTTTTGAATCAATTGGTGGTTTAAAAAATTCCTTAAAGATATACATGATAGTAAAGAAAATATTTCTCTACTGATATAAATTTTAAAGGTCAACCAGATGCAAAACAATTATCATGAAAATTGTTTCGGGCAAAAGAAGAAAAAAAAATGGAGGTGCTTTATTCTTTCAACCAGATTTTCAGTCTTTAAACTATCTTCTCAAAATGTATTTTGGCATATATGTTTCGTAGTTTCAGTTCATCGGTATCCATTGGAATAAGAGCATTCTAACAAATACTGAAGACAAAATGGCAGCATGTGTTATACCATGTTGGTTTGAGAAATAATTACCTTTGCAGGCTGATCTCTTTTTGAAAGTGTAAAAGCATACGAAGGGGATAGCCAAAACTAAACCCACGGCAATCCCAACCAAAGCAATCTTCACCTTACGATTTAATCTTTTTGGTGCCTCTCCATGCTTGACTTCTTCACATCAAAGCAAAAGTTATATATTTGGTGCATATATTAGGAACCCAAATCATTTTTAATCTGAACTATCACTCATTGAGTACTGAAAAAGTAAATCTTTTACCTACTTCTGATGCCAGCATCTTAACATATAAATCCTGTCCAGCACCAGGAATTATTTTCAGGTCAATGATATCCCCCATCCATAAGACACAGCCACTTCCACTCCCACTGATATTTGTATTGGCATAAGCCGTACAAGAACAATTCCGCAAGCACTTTTGCTTGCATTCTTCAAGATTCATGCTTCTGTTTATCCACGTACGCGTTGTGTCAGGCAATTTCATTTGGTTGAATTGTGCAAAGTTGACTTCATCACTACAAGTTATCGGTTTATTTAGTTCACAACCATCTGCAAAACCCCCTGCCTTCCAATTCTGAAGTGATCTTGGCGTAAATCCTTCTAGACAGCTACAAGATGGAACAACCCTAAAATCACAATATCCATAGGGTCCACACAGAGCATAATTGTCACAAAAATCTCTTGGTAATGAATTGTAAACTGTCCATTCTCTCTCGTTTACAGACCATAAGTACACCGTGCGAACATAAATGGATTGGTTCATCACCAGCATCACTGTATAAGACTCATCTATTACAGTGTATTGGTAGTAAACCTCATCCTCATTGGAAACAAAGTGGAGTATCAAGTTTGGCGCTAAACCTAAAGGCCAGCTACTGATTGTCACGCTGTTCCATGGGCCATGCCTGAAATATTTTTTAGAGCCATTCCACATAACAGTCTCAGGATATTCATGAAGCTCCATCCTCCAAGTGAAGCTCCCAGGAGATGGGTCATTGAGATTTTTCCAAGCAGACAATCTTCTATTAATGTTATTTCTCAAGTCCCAACCTAACTTCATTCCTGGCAAGAGAGTGTCAGTGGGGTAATCGAAGCTCTGCCAGGAGTAGTTTTGGGGATTTTCAACATCCCCATCTCTCAGCACAAGATTTCCATTGTCCAATAACTGCAAAACCCCATTGGGGACTTTTCTCAGTAACCTGGCAGACCAAACAACGTCCGTGGTATTATGGCCATAGAGTGTAAGATTTCCTGTAGTAATGTTCATTACCAATACACCAGACGAGCCGTTAATGGGGTTTTCCCTGTTTGCAACCCAAACAGAGGTCGGACCTCGCCGATTCTTGAACCAAATTCCCAAGTAACGATCACCCAAAAGACCAGGACTGAAGAAACCCAATTCGAAGTTTCCATTTCTGGAGACCAGACTAAAGCCATCTCTGAGATATGGGTTTTGAACAGTTAAGGAATCACTTGCAGCTACAGACCTGAAGAGACAAAAAACCAAGTTAAATGCGATTAGTGTTTGAGAGAAAGAGTCCATGTGGATGACCAACTAAACTAGAGCCTAATGTTTGAAGTTTGATACAAAATACTCACAAGGTTTGTGTTTAAGGGTGCCTCTGTCGACTGTCAATTGATTGGGATAGCTTTGTCTAAAGGAAGAAGACGAGTAACAAGTTCCTAACAAGAAAATGAAATGTGTAAAGATCAAGATGGAAGTTGAACATTTCTCCGAGAGGATTGTTCAACCATTGCTTTGGACCCAATGTCACTTTCATTTTTCCATTTTCTATAATAACCATTTTAATATTAAACGTTGATGTTCGACGAAAATGTCAATTTTGATGACCATGTCCATATATGATAAAATATCAATTTGTATTTCTAAACTTTGTAGGTAAATTAAAAAATAATATATTTTTTAAAAGTAATGACAAAAATAGGGTATATAGGAAAGAAATTAGAAAAGTAAAGTGGAGGGAAAAAGTAAACAAAAATAGGGAAACAAAATCGTGTATCCGGTACCAAACTCGTAGACGGAAACAAATGTACGTGAAAAAAAAATCTTTGGTAAAACAAATCTATATGAAAAAAATAGATTTAGCTTCATTTATAGCTAGAAATTTAATTCAATTTTTATTTTACTGTAAGCCTTTAAAAATTTGAATTTTATAGTAAAAAATTCTACAAAAATAGAAAAAACACTAAAAAAATAAAATAAGGTGCCAGAAGTTGGAAAAAATGTGAAAAAAAATAGATTTAGCCTTAATTCATGGCTAGAAATTTGATTCAATTTTTATTTTACCGTATGCCTTTAAGAATTTGAATTTCACAATAAAAGATTCTCCAAAAATGAAAAAAAAATACTAAAAAAATAAAAGAATAAGACGGAAAAATAAAAGAAGACAAAAGTTGGGGGAAAATGTGAAAAAAAAATAGATTTAGTCTTAATTGTGGGTAGAAATTCGAGTCAATTTTTATTTCATCGTACCTGTAAGAATTTGAATTTCACAGTAAAAGATTCGCTCTTAATTCGTGGTTGGCCTTAAATCACGTGGTACACAATTTAGCCTTAAATCGTGGACGGAATACACTATTTATGTGCTGACTCAAAACTCTTGGACCCCATCCACGATTTCACAACCCTATTTTTGTAGTTTCAAGTCAACCCTATTTTTGTAGTTTCAAGTCAACCCTATTTTTATCAATAAATATTAAAATAACATTATTTTTTTAAAAAAAAACCCTAAACTTTGAGATTATATCAATTTAAAATCTAAATTAATAATTATATCAATTTAATCTTGAATTTTGGGTTATATTATTGGGTTGTTCAGTTAAACATTTTCTATTATCAATAAAGATGTTATTCGATATTTATTCAATAAAGTCGTTATTGAAATTATAAATTTTACTTATAAAGACTAAATCCAATAAACTAAGATCCATGACCATTATATGAATACTTGAACTTTATGTGGAGACATAAAGATGGATAAAGTTCGAGTAAATAGCCAAAACGTTCTATAGTATACGAATACGGTTAGGTGTCTTATTCTGGTAACACTATCGGATGCAGCCCACTCTATAGTTGTTACAATTTATGATAAGGTGCTACAAACGAAGTGATCCTGATTCATTCATGTATTGATATGAGGAGTGAGAGTGTCTTATGCAATGAGTTTGCATAAGATTGGACCGAGAAATAAGTCACTCTTACTTTATAACGTTGTTTACTGTTTAAGACTGACTATTTCACTTAGATTACCTAGGTAACTCAATCTTAATCCTGAGCTAACTATGAAGTCCTGTTTATTTGGGATTATCCTTAGATTTGCATAAGTGAGGGTTGACTCAACAGCGTCGCCTCAATAAGCCTCCCATTTCAGGGGTAAGACCGGGTAGATAATTAGGGACATAGGATGCAAAATGGAATTCACGTCTACTCGATTTAGGAATAGGAGGAAGGTTGTTCTTTTAAGTGCTAAATTCAAGTCTTGAACAAGGAGCTCACCCTCTCATTGGCCCGAGAGGGATCCGATTTAGTGATTGGATCACAAACCAATTGTTTATTAGAAGATCAGTAGAACTTAATGTGAAACACGAACCCTACGTTCCCTACTTAAATATGCTTATTGTTGAGATTAGTAAAATGAGGGATTTAATATTTAAGATATTGTGCAATTGTAGGGAAATGGGTAAAGGATAAGGAAATAAAGAAGGAAAATGCTTAAGTATTGGAAACTTGACTTTCTGGTGTTTATAAGTTAGCCTAGTAAGAAGAAATTTTGACTAACTGTTGGTTGTGAAAAGGGTGGCCAGGTATCGAGTAAACACTAGGCAAGCATCAAGTAAACACTAGGTAAACATCGAGTAAGCATTAGGTAAGCATCGAGTAAAAGCCATGCATGATCGAGGAAAGGATCGTGCATCAAATATGCATGATCAAGGA
This sequence comes from Benincasa hispida, assembly GCF_027475165.1. Classification (NCBI taxonomy): domain Eukaryota; kingdom Viridiplantae; phylum Streptophyta; class Magnoliopsida; order Cucurbitales; family Cucurbitaceae; genus Benincasa; species Benincasa hispida. Next base: position 23,557,442 of record NC_143488.1, read on the forward strand.
AAGGATCGTGCATCGAGTATGCATGAGCAAGGAAGGGATCAGACATCGAATTTGCCATCGAGCATCATCAAGTAAAGGCCAGATCGTGCATCAAGTAAAGGCTTTATGTGATCGAGTAAAGGTCATCGTGCATCAAGGAAAGGCCATCGTGCATCAAGTAAGAGCCATCGTGCATCGAGTAAAGGCCATCATGCATCGAGGGAAGGCCATCGTATATCAAGTAAGGGTCATCGTGCATCGAGTAAGGGTCATTGTGCATCGAGTAAAGGCCATCGTGCATGGAGTATGGGCCATGCGAGAGCTAAAAAGTGCTCAGTTGCTTGCAAGAATAGGCGCAAGGCACTGAACGCAGGGGCACTGGACGTGCGTTGAAGCATGCGACTGATGGGCTATGCGATGTCAAAGACAAGGCAATGAGGCTGAAGCTGTGCAGTGATGCTGGGAAGTTGTGCGATGAGACTAGGTTGATGTGTGCAGCAAGAGGCCTTAGGCAAGGAGCTTTTGCAAGCGTTGCCACACATAAAGTAAGCGTTGGATTATGTATTGGTTGAAGAAGTATGCATCAACCATGAGGCTAAGCGTTGTAAGTTGAGTGCGGCCATTGAACTATGCGTTGAAAAGCTTGTTAAAGAGCTAAGGTTGTTTGAGGTTAAATGTGTTGGCCGAGCCTTGCTAGTCATGCATGGGAGCCATGCAATGTGTTGATAAGCTTTGTCATGCGTCGATGATGTGCTATGCGTTGATGGATGCGATTACTATGCATCTAAGAAGGGAAGTATGTGTTGAGATAGAGCATTCTTGGATGTTAAGGAACAAAATGATAGCAAGATAAGCTACGTGGCTCAACAAAGTGAAATCTTAGCCAAACCATGTAGGAAGTGAATGCATACATGTATAGGACAAAGATGGAAAAGACACCTCAAAGTAAGAGGTGGTAGGGAAGTAGGTAGTGGCAAAGTAAGTAGATGACGCTCCAAAATTTTAGAAGAAGGAGGTGTCATGCGTTGAGAGTCTTAAGGGATGATGAGGATGGTCTCATAAAGGCCTATAAATAGCACCCCAAGAATTCACTTTAGCTCATAACAAAAATTCCCTTAAAAAAGATGTTAGGAAGAGTGTTTGAGGAAAAATTTAGAGAAGGCCTTGCATTGATCATGAAGAGCATGCATTGATAGCAAGAACCATGCGTTGATAAAAAAGACAAAAGGTGTAAGTGTTGTTCGAGCGTTGAGGGCAAACTGTAATATCAAGTTTAAACGAGGAGTTCTCCCAAACTACTCGTGCAAATCAGGTGATTCTTGAGCTAAAATCTCAGAAATTGAGTGTAGTTTCTGGTTACTTAAGAAAATTCTAAGTTAAGGGCGGTCAAAATTGAAGGAAATCGAGAAATGTTCATAGAATCGGGAACAGCTAGGCAAGGTAAAGAAATCTTGAAATTCTAAGCTCTTGAGTTGGAATTTGAAGCTCAAATTTTAAGGTAAGTTGAGACATTTCTAAACATATTTGTAGAAGAAAGTGTCTCAAAATAAGGTCTGAAATAATGAGTAATCTAAGCTTCAAAATGAATCTAGAAATTAGGATTCAAGGCATACCAGGGAACTTGGAAAGAAAGAAAGGTTCCATTAAAACAAGGTGAGTGGTTTATATTTTTGAATGTTTGGATGTATTAAATATTGGTACCAGTTTGGTAAATTTGACATGATTTGAAAATGTGTTTTCTTGGATTATAATTATTGTTCTTTTGTTTGAGTAACTATTTTCTCTGTGAGTTTTGGTTTGGATGTTTATTCCTATTAGTTTGACTGGAATCTGAAAATTGTACTCGGGATATTATTAGCATACTTCATGGACGTTTGATTGAAATTGTCAATATATCTGACTGGGATTATCCACGTGCCCAAGTATGTCTAGTAGGAATTGTCGACATGTGTACATTTGACGGGTTGTGTGGGGTACTGGAAATTGTTTTCTCAAACTGGTTTATAATGATTAGCTACATATGGAGGATTGTGTGATCATGCCAATTTCGTCTCGTTTATTACATTGAATTTATATATTCGATGGTCTTAATGTTGTGATATTGCTTTCCCAAAAATGTTTTGAAAGTAAATAATATTTTTCACTGAGAAATCTTGCTCACGTTTTTCGAATGTTTTTCTAAATCCCCCCTCCCCCCCCACCCCCATGTATCAGAACGAGGGCGGTGGATTTTTCTTAGAACCAGTCAACGGAGTGATTATGGAAATCACCTGTCTCGACAGCTGTATTAGGAGGATTCAGACACATGGTAGCAGTGTAACCTTATAATGGATAAATGATAATGTATTGTATAAAACACTTCTAATTGAAATAACTCATTTATGATTTGTAATAGGAAAAGAAAAAAAATCCTAGACAGTAGAAGTTCCTAATATCTATAGTCCTCACATTCCCTTTCGGGTTAGAGGGGTGAGCTCAGGAGGGGGTGTGACACTTAAGGAGCAAGATGTAATTTCGGGGGTAAAACATCTTTTTACCTAGCCGTTATTACGAACAACCTTTGAAGGGTCGAATTACTGATTATGGTTAAATCAAGTGGACACAAATATATCTATAGTGAGGAGAGTGTAACTATCGAGCTATAGTGGTGTGACTCGGTAGTTAATAAATATTGATTAATTCGGTCTAAAGAGTTTTAACCAGTTAATCTCAAATCATTGGAGCTCATGATCTGTAAGTTCATAAGGTCCCTTTACTAGCTCATAAAACGTGAACACCTTGAATTAGTAAATTAAGTGAATTTGAAATGATTTCAATTTGAAGTCTTCAATTGAATTTAGGGTTTCAATTTGAAATGTTCAAATTCTAAATTAGGATTTGAATTTTAATTGTTCAATTTCAAATTAGGGTTTGTATAATTATATTCGATATAATTAATGTTTAATTTATCGAAATTAAATGAAATTGGAGAGTTTATAATATTTAAATATTAAATACATGAATAAGATTTATGTTCAAAATTAGGTGTTTGATTAAATTAATATTTGACATTAAATTATTATTTAATTAAATTAAAGTCAATTAATTTTTCAATTTTAATTCAGTTTTAGAAATTGAAGTTTACAATTGATTTAATTTTGAATTAAATCAAATTTAAAATTGAAAAATAAAGATTGATAGTGGACTTTTTCATTTTTTAGGAAAACTTGAGTTGAACTCACTTAATTCTAACACCTAGCCCATTAGCAAGGAAGAAAGAGGTATCAATCAACATTACAGCTGATTAGTTGCATGTATCTGATACATAAAATACCTCAATTTAATCTGAGATGTATAGGTTTTTTGTTGAAAAACTGGTTTTCCGTAGAAAATTATTTTTTTTCCCTCAAAAACGCTCTCTCATCCCTTCACATTTCACTTCAATCTTGAGTTTTACTATTCAAATTTAAGATTGAGAATAGTAGGTAAGATCTCTTGGTGGTTCACAGAGGTTTTGAAGCTGAGAATTCGAAAAGAGCAGCTTGGATTTGGATGGTTCTACAAAGGTATGATGTTCTTGAAACCCTTTCCTGAAAAATTTAGTTTTGCATGTTTTTAGAACTTAAATTAAATGTAATTAGAGTGCTTATTGATTCTGATTACTTCCGTTGCATGATTCTACATCCTATTATATATCAATTTAGACCCTGAACTTGGAGAGTTGTATCAATTTAAACCTCAAACTAATAATTGTATCAATTTAAACACTGAACTTTCATAAGTACATCAATTTAAACCATGAACTTTCATAAGTATATCAATTTAAACCCTGAATTTTCATAAGTATATCCAAATAAAACATAATGGATGGCTTAAATTGATAGAGTTAGAAATTTCAGGGTTTAAATTGATATACTTATAAAAGTTCAGTATTTAAATTGATATAATTATTAGTTTGAGGTTTAAATTGATACAATCCCCAAAGTTCATAATTTAAATTGATATAATTATTAGTTTAAGATTTAAATTGATATAATCCCTAAAAGTTATGGGTATAAATTGTTGTTTTTTATAAGAAGATATTTCAATCTATAAATAAATAAACCACCCACTTTCTTTGAAGTTTTAATTTTTTTTTATATTAATGTTAGGTCTATGTTACTAATATTTGATTAATATTTTTATTATATTTCGATTATTTTTTATGATAAACCGAAATGTCAATTTATTCATCATGTCAATATCAAACTCAATGACATATAAAAATGTGATAGAATTGTTGACATATGGATGAAAACTTAAAACCTTTTCATTTAAAGTTTTAGGAGTTGTATGGACACAAAATATTTTGATTAAACTTTTGTGAAGTTGAATATTCTGAGTTTAAGGAGCAGGATTCAAGTATGGGTTCAAATAGTTTATGTTTGGGATACAAACTATTTATCTAGGTTGTATTTGAGGTGCACACCATTTTAGTCTAGATTTGGAAAGTCTGCATTTAAGGTCTAAATTATTTTAGTTCAAGTTTAGAGTTTATGTGTTGGGGTTATTGCTGATATATTTAACACAAAGTTCTTAATTTTGGAAGTGTATAAAAGCATTCTCTAACTCTATAGTATTACACAAAAATGTATATCTATGAACGATAGTTGCAAAGTATAGGCCACCACCAAGATGACACAAAAATAATATTGTCAAAACTCAGATACATGATTACCAAAGAAAAAAAAAAAAAGAAGAAGAAGAAAAAGAAGAAGAAGTTAGATTATCATTCAAAACTAATTCAAAAAGAATGGTTGATCAAGATCAAGCCTATTTTTGTCCATAAACTTACAATACTAAAATAAGTTATTATTGAAGAAATTTAATTCCTAGAAGAAGCGTTTAATCGCTTTATGCTTTAAATTTTGTTTAGAAATAAAATTCAGAAAAGCAAAAATCAGCGAATTAAAAAATCAAAAACATACTTTAATTTCAATGATTAAGAATGAAAAGGTAATGGGAAGGTATTACTTTTGTAGAAACTCTTTTCTCCAACAAATCAAACTTCTCCTCATCTGTGGGAACGCTTTTAAAAGGGTTTCCTCGCTATGACTATAGAAATGCCGACTTGTGGGGGTCTCTTTTGAAAAGATAAGGGAAATAAGAGGAGGGGCATTTTTCTTAGAGAAATTTTCTCTATGTAAAATTGAGAGAGAATAATAGAGAGGAAAATTCTTCAGCAATTATGCAACTATTTCAAAATGTCAGTGAGGTTGTATTTAAAAGAGAGAAATAGAGTGTAATTCCCCACTCTCCACTCCCGACGCTCTCACTCTCCTTTATTAAAGGGAGTAATATTTAGTTAATTAATATAAATAAATAATAACTAATTAAATAATTTAATGAAATATCTTATATTTAATTAAATGAGTATTTGAATCATATTCAAATGTGTAATTCTCTCATAACCTATAATATTAATATGAATCTCATTCATATTAACTTTTAATCTATAGTTTTATTATTCAAATACAATAAATATCCAATATTATATAGTTTAATTTTGAACCTTATTCAAAATTAACTATATTATAATATAACTAATATATTATATTGATTATATCATATACGATTAACATATATTTCACTAAATTATTTGAACATTTCAAATTATTCTTTTAAAACTTTTGGTCCTTGTTAATCTGTTGTGAGCTAGTAAGGAGACTTCATGAACCTATAGATTATAGGCATCAATGATCCGAGATTAATTAATTAAATTCTTTAATTACTTAACCAACATTCATTAACTATGGGGCCTACCACTATAGACCTATAGTTGTTGGACACGTTTGGAATGACTTGAGAAAAAAATGTTTTTTAAAAAACTCATTTTTATTTAAACACCTTTGTAAAAACTTATTAAAATACATTTAAAAAGCTATGTTAAGTGATTGCCAAAAACTCCATTTTCTTCCAATTGATTTATTTTTTAAATCAAACACTTGAAAATGTATTCTAAACACACCCACACTCTTATGCACTGTAAAACATGTTATATTCATGAATATAAGTATTACACGTTAGTCAATCATTCACGTGTTGTTTGTAATTATAGCTGGGTCAAATGTCTATTTTACCCCTGTAATTACCTATATATCCTTAAGTATCATTGATTCTCTAATGAATAATTTATTTATGGTCCAATCATAATCCAAGTCCCTCTCGGACCAATGAGAGGGGTGGGTCCCATTGTTCAGGTCTCGCAGTAAGGACTTAAAGGGAACTACTCTTATACTTACCCTATACGAGAAGAAGTGAATTCCATCTTGCAAAGTTATGTTCTCAACTCCCTACTTGATCAAGTCCCCAGGTAGGTTTATTGAGTCGACGACTCGGACCACTCTCACCCATGTAAATCAAAGGACGAGCTCTCAATGGCAGAAGTTCATAACTCACTCAGGATTAAGATCGAGTTACATATGATCATCCTATGAAATATTAATATCTTCGGTCAATATAGTTACAAAGAGATGATTTCACGGTTCAGTCTCATAAAAACTCATTGTATAGGATATCCCCACTTGCATATCTCGATATGAACGATCTGGATCACATCGTTTATAACAATTACAAAGTAGTCGTATCCACAGTGTTACCAGGATAGGACACCAAACCTTATCTATATACCAGAGATCCTTTAGATTATTACTTGAACATGATCTATCTATATGTTAACTAGATGTTATTTAAGTGTCATGTAAACAACCTTGGATTTTGATTTATTGAATTTAGTTATGCAAAGTTAAAATACAGAATAAAATGATAAATTATTTTATTAATAATAAATAAATTGTTTATTTATTTACCAACCATGAGTTTAAGGCATAAAACCTAACAATTATATCATATGAATTCAATAAAAATGTATAAGTTAACTTAAAAGATTCCTTGGGGATTTTTTTTAATCTTATTCTCTAATTCAATTTCATGAGTATTCTTTTTTACATGTATACACAATTTTCTTGCTCTAAACATTGATGTTGACTAGGAAAAATGTATTTCACAAAGTCATTTTGATTTAAACACTTTTTATAAAAAGTTGTTTAAAATAAAAATATTCAAATATTTGGGTACAATTTCTGATTTTATACATAGTTTGTTCGGATTGCTATACACTTAGGCCACGTTTACCCCAATGAAAGGTTAATAAATCTAAAAAGTGGGTCCATTTGAGTGCTACTTTGGTGTTGTTTACTTATGTTCTACATCCGTACTGATACATGGAGCCCACTTCCAAATCTGTAATCAAAGAACACAAACTTATTGACGAGCAGAGTATGCTTAATCCAATTGTATCTGAAAATTACATTGTATCATTACTAACGGTTACTGTTATGATTACCATTATTGTTACTGCTCTAAAGGAAAAATTATAAATTTTGATTTTTTACTATTACCGTTACTGTTTGACCTTCAGAGATAACAGTTAACGTAAATGTGACAAAATTCATAATTTTAAATAAATACGATAAAAAGTAATCTAATTACATTTGCGATTCAAGCTCATTACAATTGATCAATCAATGGAATTCTATTACGATTATACCAATTTTCATTATGGTTTGGTAAACGTGGCCTTAAAGTATTTCTATTAATGTCAAATTACTATAAAAAAAAAAGACTATTAAACACTATGAACTAGTTGCCAGAGTGATCACGATAATTGGTTGTCGAAGTTAGTTGCATAGATGGTCGCGGGAGGTGATCGCCACACGATAATGGGCATTGGAATTGGTCATCGACATGTAGAGTCAATGGAAACATTAAAGGGAGAGAGTTGATTATCTTTAACTACTGAGTTGTAAATATTGTTACTTTAACAAAATGTGGGTTAAAATAATCCTTACCCTCCTTTTTCTTAAAACACGCCACAAACGGCCGTCCTTAATATGTAAGGCTTCATGCACATGATTTGGAATTCGAATAGCCCTGACATCTCCTCTTGTTTGGAACAATTTCTAAGAATGAAAACCATCCCCAAAAAATTTCTTAGGAGAATTCTCAAGAGGTCAACCAATATATAATTACTTAAAGCTAATCACATTTAATTTTAGAGTTCTTATGGTTGAACCACCGAAAAGAAATGTGTACTTTGTTGGTAGCGACAAGCTATCAATTCTTGTAAGCATTTCTTAACCATATTTTTATATTTTCAAGATCACTCTCATTCGAATGTGATCTCAATTTATTCATATATTTCTATTGAATCTTGGCATTATGTGGCTATGGTAGGGTATTATAATCACCCATTAATCTTTTGAAATTGTAGTGATCAGACATTTAAAGATTACATATGGCACTATCTACCAATGAACCTTGGTGTCTTCTTCTAAGGAGAAAAACAAGATAAAAACAACGAACGAACAACCCTTCCAGCCACTGGCTGCCCCATGGTTGAGAAAGCGACTAACCCAAGGAAGACCACTTACAAAACAAACCTCAACATGTCTTGTAATTTAATTTCAACTATACAAATAATTAGCTTATAACGATGGTACTTAGAAAAAAAAAAAATAAAGCCTTTTAACAATTTTATATAGGAAAGTTTTACCGATAGAAAAAATATTGAATTATTTATAAAAATAATAAAGAAAAAAATATTGATAAACACATAGCCTTTTATCATCCATTATCAATGATAGACTTCTATCAGTTTCTATCATTGATAGACATTGATAAACTTCTATTTGCATCTATCAAAGAAGATTAAATTTTACAATTTTGTGTAAATAGTTTTCCTTATCTTTCAAGTTTTTAAAATCCCCCATCTATATACTAATTATCAACACATAAATCATTAGAAATAATATATCTTAGCTAAATCACAAAAAATCATTTGATTTTCTCCTAACTTGTTCTATTATGTTTAAAATTAAAATTTATCAAACACTTAGAGTATGTTTGATAACATTCTCATTTTCTGTTTTCCATTCCCAATTTTTCAGTTTCCAATTTCTTCTTTTTTTTAGAACAAGAAACAAGAATATATTTGATAACTATTTTTGTTTTTTGTTTCTAAAAAAAAAAGAAATAAAAACATAAACTTGTTTGATAACTATTTCTTGTTTCTTGTTTTTTTCATTGTTTTTTCTCTTGTTTTTTTCTTTTTTTTTAAACAATATCAAATAAAAAGAGAAGATGTGCCATACATTTGGTCGAGATAGAGGATAAGGTTTCGTGAGAACAATTATTTATTTCTATTTCAACTCGTTTTTTTTTCTTAAGAAAAAAGCGAGGAAGTGGGAGGAGAAATGACAAGAAGATATTGTAACATCCATTTAGAAGAGTTAATGGAAGCCGAAGTTCATTTTAGTCATGGTGCTAGGAAATAGAATCCTAAAATGACACCTTATATCTCTACAAAACGTAAAGGTATTCATATTATAAATCTTACTAGAACTGCTCGTTTTTTATCAGAAACTTGTGATTTAGTTTTTGATGCAGCAAGTAGGGGCAAACAATTCTTAATTGTTGGTACCAAAAATAAAGCAATGGATTTAGTAGTCGGGGCTGCAACAAGGGCTTGGTATCATTATGTTAATAAAAAATGGCTCAGAGGGATGTTAACAAATTGGTCTACTATTTCTTGTTTCTTGTTTCTTGTTTTTTTTATTATTTTTTTCTCCTATTTTTTCCTTGATTTTTATAATAATATAATATAAAAAGAGAAGATATTTCATACATTAAACACCGAAAATGATATTTTCAAAAGTTTATGTCATCTAATACAAGTAAGTCCTAATGAAAATTAAATATTAACAAATTGTATCCTATTTTTCATATGTTGCCCAAATTTGATCGGCACTTTTATCTCTAACTCGAGCCATTTGTCTTAACTGATGTCAAGTTAAGTCTAACTTAATTATATTGTTACGTAAATATCGTGGTTGCAAAATATTAAAATTAAGCTAAATGAAGGTCTTAGTTGGTAAAATTTATATATATGAGAAAAGTCTACTCAATTTTAAATATATTAAATGTTAGAATTAAGATAATATATAAATGTGTATATTGCAAAATATAATAATCAAAAGTTGAAATAAAAAAAATTAGTATACATATTGAAAATTAAAATAATATATAAATCTAAATATAGGAGAATTTAAAAATTCAAAATTAAAATAAAATATAAATATAGTAAAACTATTTTTGTAAATAGAAAAATCAATAAATAAAATAAATAAAATATAAAAGATGAAATAAATATAAAAAACAAAGAATAAATAAAAGTTTCATCGTTAAAATTTGAAATATTAACATACATATTGAAAATCAAGATAATATATAAATCTAAATATAGGAGAATTTAAAAATTCAAAATTAAAATAAAATATAAATATAGTAAAACTATTTTTGTAAATAGAAAAATCAATAAAGAAAATAAATAAAATATAAAAGATGAAATAAATATAAAAAAAAAAAGAATAAATAAAAGTGCCATCGTTAAAATTTGAAATATTAACATACATATTGAAAATCAAGATAATATATAAATCTAAATATAGGAGAATTTAAAAATTCAAAATTAAAATAAAATATAAATATAGTAAAACTATTTTTGTAAATAGAAAAATCAATAAAGAAAATAAATAAAATATAAAAGATGAAATAAATATAAAAAAAAAGAATAAATAAAAGTGCCATCGTTAAAATTTGAAATATTAACATACATATTGAAAATCAAGATAATATATAAATCTAAATATTGGAGAATTTTAAAATTCAATATTAAAACAAAATATAAATATAGCATTTTTTAAATATAAAATTAATAATTAAAATATGAAAGATGGAAATAAATATAAAAAAAGAAAAAAGAAAAAAAAGAAAACAAAATAAAAGTGCCTATCTTAGGATTTGAACTCATAATCAAGAAGTGGAAGGAAATTGTGCAAATGCAAAGCTATCAATAAGCCAAGAATGTATTTAAATAAATGAACCAGTTTAATATAAGATAGAAATAAAATAATTGTAGTTTCTCAATATTTGTCTATTGTTTAGGAACATTCCTCAAATTTTAGAAACAAGAAATGAGAATGACTATCAAACAAGTTCGTTTAAAAAAAGAAAAAAAACAAAAAGAGAAATAGAAAATAAGAAATGAGAACGTTTCAAACGGATCCTTATATGCTTGATAGGTACTATCAAAATTATTTTAAAAGCTACAAAAATTCCAAGTGGGCCCTTATATTATGCATTATACTGCAAATAATCCATTAACAGTCTAATTAGTAAATCTGAAATAACAATGTTAATAACAATCCACAAAGGCATTATTTAAATTGGTGAAAGTTTAAAGAAACTGTGTGATTACGGACCAACGTAACATTTAACCCTTTTTTTTTTTTAATACTGTGTATTATCTATGGTGTAAAATTTTGGTCGAAATACTCCAAATTTTGTTAGAGGTAGATTTCGTTTTTCTTCCCATTTCAACGATATATCGTCTAAATTTCGAGTTTTTTTAGGAATTAATTATATTAGCTCACTTCAATTCTTCTAGATTTTATTGTATAATTTCACACGCTAATGTCATTTTCAATTACCACTACACCCCGCTCTACCTCTGTCATACTTAATTCCAAGTCTTTCTTTCTTCTTCTTCTTTTTTCTTTTTTTTTTTTACTTTGAACTTTTTTCTGTTTTCCAAAATTCATATAATTATTTTTTTTTAATTTTTCAATTGCAACCAATTTACAATTTTCCAAACATTTTTTAATCTTCCTATATTTTATCCTTTTAAGTTTTTATTTACTTATTTTCCATTTTCCATCAAATTTTACAATCCTTTATTTATTTATTTATTTATTTTGCCTTTTCATTTAATTCCTTCCATCAATTTTCCATCTTTACCAAACAACTTCTAAATCACAAAATATATCATTTTTATTATGTTTTCATATTTCATATTTATTTTTTATTATTTTGTACCACCTATAAATACCCATCCCATTTTCACCTTCTTCACACTAATGAATTATATCCACCAATAAGCTACATGTTGATCGTACGAATCTTGTCATTTTCATTAAAATAATTATTTTCAACAATTTCAGTATAAGATAGACTTAGGAGTAACATTGTATTTAAATTAAAATTATCAAGATTGTGAATTAGACGCTTTTAGTATTAGGCCTTTACGTTTTATAATAAATAATTTACTATTATTTTATATGCAAATATTTCGTGTCTCTTTTAATTTTACAATTAATTATCAATATTTGATATTATTTTGTAATTATTTTTTAATTTCCTTTTTGAATTTCTGCTTACGTATTGACATTTACAATATGCTTTCTAAAAATAATGATAAAAAATGGTCAATTATAATCTAAGTTATAATCAAGGTTTCACTAACTAACTATTACAATTTCAATCCATTCCTTAAAATTCTCTAACATTTTCATCGACATCAATGATTTTATAAAATTGAGACCATCTAGATATTTTCATCGACGACAATATTTCCAACTTAGTATTATCATAAATTTAGGCATGATGTTGGTATGCATGCGCAATCCTTTTGTAGTGTGGGGCGGCCTGGGAACGAGACAAACTAATATCTTAAACTTAACAAGATGGTGGGAACTCCAAGCTACCAGGAGAGTATTGACAGACCAAAACCTAGGGTTAATTTTTTAGCTTGAGGTTATTTATTTATTTATTTTACAATGATAGCATACTGAGTAAAAAAAAAAAAAAGCCTTACAACTCGAGGTCAAGACACTAAAAAGAAAAACATAAGGACGTAACTATATGAAAAAAAATGCAAAACTCGAGTAAAGAAAACAGGACAATGTAAGAAAAAAAAAATTCATAAGAATATATCTGAAAATATGAGGGAAGTCCAAAGAACCTCCTACACGGACACCAAAGAAAAACATTCAACTAGACACCGTATAGGAGGTTGTGAACGAGAGCCATGTGTTGTATAATTTGAGTGCATGCAATATCACAAGTGTATGGTGTCAGTTGGGTTATTCTGTCTTGTGTAGGTCCAATCCAAAATTACAAACAAGATCAATCCTGAATTGGTGGAAGAAAAGGCTGAGGTTCAACCATGATCATGAAGGGATCCTCAAACACGTGTATGGCACAACTTCTTTCAGGCTGTGTATGTTGGGTTTTATGTCCTAAAAACTCGTAGTTTGTAAAATAATAAACATTTTCTATTATCAATATACTTGTTATTGATCTCATAAATTGTATGAAAGTCTAAATTCAATAAACTAAGACCCATGACTATTGTATGAGTACTTGAACTTTATGTGGAGACATAAGAGCGGATCGGGTTCGAGTAAATAGTCAAAATGATCTATGGTACATGAATGAGGTTGGGTACCTTATTCTAGTGACACCATTGGATGCAGCCTACTCTGTAGTTGTTACAAAGAGTCGTAAAGTGCTACATACGATGTGATCCTAATTCGAACATGTTATAACATGAGGAGTGGGGGCGTCCGATGCAATGAGTTTGCATAAAATCAGGACCAAGAAATAAGTCACTCTTACTTTATAATGTTGTTTACTGTTTAAGACTGACTATTTCACCTAAATGACCTAGGTAACTCGATCTTAATCTTGAGCTAACTATGAACTCCTGTTTATTCGAGATTGCCCTTAGATTTGCATAGTTGATGGTTGGCTCAACAACGCTAACTCAATAAGACTCCCATTTCAGGGGTAAGACCGGATAGATAGCTGGGGACATAGGGTGCAAGACGGAGTTCACGTCTACCCGATTTAGGGATAGGAGAAAGGTTGTTCTCTTAAGTACTGAATCCAATTCTTGAACAATGGGCCTTACCCTCTCACTCGGTTGAGAGAGTTTGGTTTAGTGATTGGATCATAAACCAGTTGTTCATTAGAGGATCAGTAGAGACTTGAGGAATAAGATGTAATTTTGGGGGTAAAACAGATATTTTACCTAGCCGTTATTACGAACAACCTGTGAAGGGTCGACTTGCTGATTATGGTTTAAATCATATGGACATAATATATCTACAGTGAGGGAAGTGCAACTATGAGTTTTAATGGAGTGACTCATTAGTTAACGAATGGAGATTGATTTGGTCTAATGAGTTTAGTCAATTAATTTCGGATCGTTGGAGCCCATGATCTGTAGGTCTGCGAGGTCTCCCTACTAGCTTGTAATGGACTAGCTCTAGAATAGCGTGATAAGTTAATTTGAAACGTTCAAATTAGAATTAAGGGATTTAGTAATTATATGGGATATAATTATATATTTAATTTTAGAATTAAACGAAGTAGGAAAATTTATATATTTAAATATGATTTAAATATATAAAGATGGATATGTGTTAAAATAATTTAATATTTGATATTAAATTAATTAAGTTTTATTTAATAATTAATTTATGAAATTAATTAAATTTTTATTTTTAAAATCAAAATAGATTTTATAAAATCAAATTTTTAATTTTAGATAAAAATTAGAAAATTGGAAAACCAAAAACACACAAAATAGAAAAAAGAGTTTTTCCATTATCCATCACCTAAATAGCTCACACATGAAGCATTAACATTGCCTTGTCTTCTCCAAGCATGAGCTGCAACTCATGCAACTCTTCTCTTTGCATGTTGATCTGCAATATAATGAAGAGGGTGGAGTGAAAATCGGACTTGCAATCCATAGAAAATTTTAGAGAAAATTCGGTTTGAAGAAAGGTTCTTCAACAAGGTTGCTGCAATGAGCATTTCTTCTTCTACCCTTGATTCAAGCTTGTTTTGAGTCCCACAACTCAATCTAGAGTACCAAAAGAATAGTGGGGAAGATCTTGAGGTGGTCTACAATATGATTTGGAGAAGATAGCAGCTGGTGAAGGAGCTTTGAAGAAGTTCTACAAGGGGTATGTCTTGAAGCTCACTTTTTCTACAAAAGCATGTTTTATATTTTGCCAAAATTAGTAAATTTGAGTGCTTAGATGATCCTTGTGCTTCCGCTGCTGTTGATACAATCCTACAGTGTAGATCAGAAAGATTGAGGAAAACTCTTCATTCAGATAAGAATTCTCTCTCTCACTTCACTGAAATTCTCTCTGCTTTTCTCTCTTACTTGATAGTTGTTCCTCTTTACTCGATGAGTATCTGTTCTTTACTTGATGAGTTTTTGTTCTTTACTCGATGCAACTCGATGAGTATTGATCTTTACTCGATGCAACACGATGAATATTGATCTTTACTCACTGCAACTCGATGAGTATTAATTTTTATTCGATGCTACTCGATGAGTACTATTCTTTACTCGATGCTCCTAAAACGTTGTGATTTGAATATAAAATCATGTTTTCGTTGATTTGCAGAGAAACAGATGAAGATTGAAGAAGAAGATAAGGAGAAGAAGAAGGAACAATCAGAGTTATATGGTTCTGCCAATAAGCTTACGTCCACAGGAAGATTCTTTTTCTTTCTCTCTTGAAGATTGCTTACAGTAGTTGTAGTTTACGGAAAATTAGGAAGTATGATGAATACTATGTTACTTTATTCTGATCAGTAAGTATTTATAATACATACCATCTGTCAGTTACATGATATATAAAGTTTGTTATGTAAACTAAACTAGTTGAAATGTATTTGAGTCACTGTTTTTACATAAAGTAGTATGAGTCGAGTATTATCCTTGAGATTGAGTAATTTTTAGTTCGATCGAATACATAGATGCTATAACATTTAATTTGATCGAGAAAACACAAACAATAGACTGAATGAAAACTAAGGACCTGTTTGGATTGACTAGAGAAAAATATTTTTTTCAAAAATTTATTTTTATTTAAACTCTTTTGATACAAAAACTATTTAACGTATACTAAAAGCTATTATAAATTATTGTCAAATACTTCCATTTTTAAGAATCCCACTTGACAATGATGATACAAAAACTAGTCATCCCATATACTCTGGCGCCAACGCATCTGAATATTGTTTTGACATCTTCAAGCAAGATAGAACGGATATTAGCAAGAAATATTAATAAATAATGTCCCAGCATTATCACGAAACATAGAACAAAAACATAGTATCATTAGGAAAGGAGTAAGAAAAAAAAATAAAGGTTAGAAAACTTTTAGTCTCTAAACTTCTTTGAAAGTATAACGATTTAGTCCATGTACTTTTAATTTTATAATAATTTAGTCTCTAGGTTTTACTATGTAATAATTTAGTCCATCTATTTTTAAATTTGTAACAATTTAGTCTCAATGTAAACAAATCTATCAAAATTAAATATCTATTTTTATTATTTTATGTTACAGACTTTGTATTTTATAAAAATATTGAATTCCTATTAGTTTATTGGTTTATTTATGCAAGATATTTCACTAAATCTTAACATCAGTGACTATAATAAAGACTAAATTGTTACAAATTTTAAGATACAAGAACTAAATTGTTACATAGTAAAGTTCAAGGAGTAAACTGTTACAAAATTGAATGTTCAGGGACTAAGTTGTTATAAATTAAAGTTTGGGAACTAAATTGTTATTTTTACGAAAGTTTAGTGACGAAAAGTGATTTTTAACCAAATTTAAACCAACAATATCATAATTAAACTTTTTTTTTTTTTTTTTTTACACTACATGGTGTGAGGGATCAAACCTCTAAGTTCATAATTGATTTTACATACTTGATGCTAGGTAAAATATGTATAATTTGGCACATAATTGAAATCGTCAGAGTAGATAGCGCTAAACTAAGGCCTCGTTTGTTCTACAAAATTTTCCATGGAATTTGAGGCAAGCATTTGAAAAAAGAGCATTTCATGATTCTTGCCCCTTATATTACTCGTACCGTACTTCTTTCTTCAGAAAAACTATCCTTATTTATTTTGCATCATTTTATTTAATAAAATATAGTTTAATTAATTAATATTAATTATTTATTACTATTAAATTTAATTAATTATTAAACTAGATATTATTTACACGGAATGAATTTCAACTAATACCTTTATAATTAATATTTTAGTTTAATTTAAGTATTTAATATAAATAATTATTAGTTATCAATATTCTAAATAATTTATATTAATTTAATTATTTTAAGTAATTAATTTAAATAATTTAATTATATTTAATAGAAACTTATTCATTTTATTTTTATCTTAATTGATTAAATAATTAAATAATTATTAATTTTTGATTTTTTATATATAAAATAGGTAAATTAAATATAAATATTTAAATTCCAAATATGAAATATCTTTACCTATCCAAATATACATTTAAAACAACGGCATTAATTGGCAAATAGAGAGGGAAAGATAATATTTTAGTAAAATACAGAATTCATAAATATGTGGCCAACTAAAAATCGACTGTGTATATTTAATATCTATATATTGGCATTTGGAATTGGCAACCTCTCGCAGAAATGACGATTCTACCCTCCATAGCAATTAAATAAAGAGTGTGGTGTGGGAGACTTATCCCAGAAAGAACGGCAAAACCTCAATCAAATCCTTGTGAGAAAATGACGACTATACCCTTCTAAGGAGGCTTCTCCGAAATCACACAGCCTGCAAATCCGCATCAGCTAATTAATCTTCATTAATTATTATCTGTACCTTAGTTGGCTTCCATGGCCGCTCCTTCTCCGAAACCCCATTGACATTATTATTCTTCTTTCTTCTTCTTCTTCTTCTTCTTCTTCTTCTTCTTCTTCTTCTTCTTCTTCACTCTTCACCCATATATATGCCCCATTCCACTCCTACTTCTTCACCTCGAACTCACACCCAAGTCCTAATCCTTAATCCGATCTCACAATCTCACTCCAAAATGGCATTTGGCGCAGAGCAATCGGGATTCCAGGACTGGCTGCCGACGATGGCGCAGAGGCTCGGCGGCGAGGGGCTGATCGGGGAGCTTTGCAATGGTTTCAATCTTCTGATGGATAGAGAGAAGGGGGTGATCGATTTCGAGAGCTTAAAGAGGAACGCGGCGGCGCTAGGGCTGGCGGATCTGAGCGATGAGGATCTGAGATCAATGTTGAGGGAAGGGGATTTTGACGGCGATGGTGCTCTTAATCAGATGGAGTTTTGTGTTCTTATGTTTAGATTGAGCCCTGATTTGATGGATGAGTCATGGTTCTTGCTCGAGGAGGCTCTGAACCAAGAATTCAAGGATTTTTGTTGATTTGTTCTTTTTTTTTTTTCTTTTTTGTAATTAATTACTGATTTTCTTCTCGATTTATTGAATTTATATGGAAAGAGAAACCGAAAATAAATGAATAACTTTTACTATTCAGCTTTCTATTTCATCACACTAACTTGTGTTCAATTTTTTGTCTTCCCTTTTTGTTAAACCCACTCAAAAATCTTACCCAAAAAAACTCTAAAAAATTACTAATTTCGACACAAATTAAGGAGTTGTTTGGAGTATTGAAATGATATAGAATGTGAGTAGTTCGTAATGGGCCTCCAAACACTTGACATGATACAGAAGAATATCATGTTGGGCCTCAAACAACCCTTAAGTTTTATACTAAAATCATTTTACATTAATGAATAATAAAATAATGGAAAAAATAAAACACAGTAATCTCATAAATATAAAAAGATGTAGAAGATATAAGCGTAAAAAAATAAAAAGAAAAAAAACCAATTCCACTACGAATTGAAGTTTGCTGGATGGATGACTCAAAAATTAGGCAAAAAATATGAAAAATCCGATTTTTGAAAAAAATGTCAAGTGACTCTTTTTTGATGTCAAATTCGAGTAAAATTACCAAAATATAGTTGAATGCATGCGGAAAAACAGTCTCACTCTCACTTGTCTCGTTTTCTCTTTTTTTTTTCTCTCACAAATCACTATGTCTCTCGCTCTTGCTCGTCTCTTTCTTCTCACTCTCTTTTTTTTTCTACACACAAATCACTATGTCTCGTTCTTGCTCTTTCTTCGTTTCCTCACTCACCAAAT
Organism: Benincasa hispida; assembly: GCF_027475165.1. Classification (NCBI taxonomy): domain Eukaryota; kingdom Viridiplantae; phylum Streptophyta; class Magnoliopsida; order Cucurbitales; family Cucurbitaceae; genus Benincasa; species Benincasa hispida. The sequence continues at coordinate 23,576,374 of NC_143488.1, forward strand.
CACTCCTCTCTCGTCTCTTGCTCACCGGAGTTGGTATCGTGGACGAAGAAGAATAAGACGTACAGAGGAGAAAAAACCAGAGAAGAAAAAGACAATGTGCAGAGGAAGATTTTTCGCACTGGAGAAGAAGAAAAAGAAAAAAAAGAAGGGCAATACCGTAACTTCACGTGGTCATAACATCAACAAGGGGGTATTTGACATTTTTTTTTCTCAAAAACTAGATCATTTTCCATTTTGGACCTTTAAACTGGGTCTTTTAGGTAATTATCTCCCACCAATTGACCAAAGCTAAATTTTTTTTGTTAAATATTGGCATTGGTGAAATATTAGTTTGTAAATATTGTTATGGGTAATTCCGCAAAAGTTAATCGAGGGCATGATTGGAAAAAATTATCAGAAATAACCTCCTCAAGTTTTTACTTTTCAAAACTAGTATCCTTTTTAAAAACTCGCTAGAATAGTTTTTCTCGGTTTATCTCGTCCAAGATCGGCCACCAAAATTTTGTTAAAAAATTAACTTTTTCTAACTTATTGATTGTTTTGTGCATTCTCAGTATATCTCGCTAGATTATACACCGAGATTCTGCTACATTTTCCAAATATTATATAATCTTCCCAAATCTTTTACCAAATCTTATATATTTTTTAATATATAAATTCAGTTATCTTTCTAAATCTTTAGCCTAATATTTATTTCCACAATTATGAATTTTCAAATTATCCAAATGGTCTTCAAGTAATTAACTTGTGATTTTTAAAATTTAAGAAAGATAAAATTTTACCCAAAAAAAAAAAGAAAAAAAGAAAAAGAAAAAAATAAATAAGTATAATATGAGAAATATATAGAATATTGGTGTTAATCTATCCGATAATTCCCCGAGAAACCTAGATATATATAATATTGGTGTTAATCTACTCGAGATTAATACCGAGATTTTATATATTTTCCACATCTTACATTTTTTTTTTGAGAAAAATTTAATATTTTTCAAAATTTTAAAATCAAATTTAATTAGTTGAGATCCATTTAGATAATTGATAAATTCATTGAAAATTTGGAAATTCATATAATTGTGGAAGCAAAAATTAGGCTAAAGATTCAAAATTTAGGCAAAGTATTTTAATATAATATATGGTAAAGATAACTTAATTAGTAAAAAATTTGAAAATATATAAGATTTAGTATAAGATTTGGGAAGATTACATAATATTTGGAAAATATAGTAGAATCTCGGTGTGTAATCTAGCGAGATGTGCCGAGAAAAACTATTCTAACAGTTCTAAAAAAGGATGCTAGTATTGAAAAGTGAAAACTTGAGGAGGCTATTTCTAACAATTTTTCCATAATTGAACCGTGGATATTGATTACCCCACCTTGACCTTGAGGAGACTATGGCTGAGGCGAGCTTTCCCTTTTATGGGGATTACTTCTCAGGCCTCCTGTCTAGAATCTCTTTATTTCTTCGCTTTTGGTTTCACCTCTAAACATCTCATACCAATAAAGATAAGTTTCCTCATTTATAAATCCATGGTCACCCCTTTATGGGGATAACTTGTGTGTGTGTGTGCGCGCGCGCGTACGTGCGTGTGTGTTTGATTGAGTATCTAAGTTAATTTCAATTTGTATAAAGTGTTTATACAAAAAAACATGTTGTAAGAATCTATAAAAGCTGCTACAAAAATAAGATTTGTAGATTTGTAGAGAAAATGATGTTAGGGCATTACTTAAGTTTTGAGCTACAACATCATAATTACGAAGCTACAACATGGTGGAATGTCTCCATTTTTTTAACCAACACATGACCCTACCTTACCATTTGAGCACGTTAAATCAGCTAAAGGTGGCAAAAGTGCATGAATTTTTCAAATCACCGTGATCATGTAGCATCTTCATCCTTTGAACCAACATTATCTTGAAGAAATGTCCCATCAATCTGAGCATTCATATCACCTGAGAGCTATAAATATGAGAAGTTGTCTGAATATTGAATGTTGTAGAGTAATAGGAAGCTTTCAGTCACATCTATCTATCAAGTCTACAACATCGAAACCTATAGAAACATAATTGGCTACCAAGTGGGTCCCCTCATATTTTCTCTATAAATGTTTCCAGACTTTCCACCAATATGGAGGACCAAGGAAGTATAAGGAGAAAAATTCTCAAAAAGGGGAGCCTC